>NW_006780610.1:7156573-7167772 GCF_000442215.2 Lipotes vexillifer | reverse complement strand
AAAAAAGAATCCGCCTGCCAGTGCAGGGAACACGGGTTCGAGCCCTGGTCCGGGAAGATCCCACATGCCGCAGAGCAACTAAGTCCATGTGCCACATTACTGAGCCTGCACTCTAGGGCCCGCGAGCCACACCTACTGAGCCCGTGTGCCACAACTACTGAAGCCTGCGCGCCTAGAGCCCATGCCCTGTAACAAGAGAAGCCACCGCAATGAGAAGCCCGCGCACCACAACAAAGAGTAGCCCCCGCTAGCCGCAACTAGAGAAAGCCTGAGCGCAGCAACGAAGATCCAACGCAGCCAAAAATAAATAGGTAAAATAAATAATTTTTTTTTAAATGCAAGGCACTTATAAGAGTACGTGGCACCTGGTAAGAGCTGAAGTGATGTTAGCTTTCACTGTCATCCTTGCAGTCCTCATTGTGCAATGCATTTGCCCTTCCTCCCTGCTCTGAATCCTCTGCAAAATTTCCAAGTGTGATCTCAAGGGCTTCATCCACATCACTTATCACCAGAGACCCCAGCACTCGAACATTCATCTCTTCATCGGGACTCTTAAGGTGAGCTTGTTCAGTGGGTTACAGTCACATCACAAATGTCCGTAGAACAGAAAAGAATATCATAAATATTTTTGTTTAAGCCACTGGGCAAGCCAAGCTGCTCCACGTGTGGGGCATTCCTTCTGTTCCAGCAGCTTAGATACCCATCCACAGGGAATGTCGACAGTGTGGTGTGAGCCTGGGCTAGCTCTCCCCTTGTCCTGGCACCCTCCCCAGTGCTGACAAAGGTCCAGGCACATTCTGTGCTGGACAACGGTCCCTGCCTGTGACTGGCTCCCTTGCTTCCAGTCTACCCCACTTCCCTCCTCACCATCTCTAAAGCAGAAATCTCACTGCATCACCTCCCTGCCTAAGACCCTTTGGTGATGGGCGGGCTCTATGATGAAGCCCAGATGCCTTCCAGGGTCTCCCAGGCCCCGCATGAGCTGACCCCCGATCCACATCCAGCTCAGCTCCAGCTGTTCCAGCTGCCCCCACTTCTCGTACTTCACATTTCCATCCCTTGGGATTTCTTGAAGGTGCTCAAATACATACATTCTTTCTTTCTTCTGGCCTTTGATTTCATTCATTCATTCGTCCACCAAATATTTATCAAGCACCTAATATGGGTCAGAACCTGTTCTAGGAACTGAAGATTCAGCAGAGAACAATAGTAACAATGCAAAAGAGACAAAGGCCCTGATCCCAGGAAACTCACATTCTGATAGCGGAGACAGACAATAAGCAAATAGACAAATAATTGTATTATATGTCGGGGTGGGGGTGACAGGGAGTGATGGGCGAGGCAGCTGTGTCATACGGTGTCATCAGGAAAGGCCTCTTTGATACAGAACGTTTAAGCAGAGAACTGAACAACATGACGGGGAGAGCTATGCGGCCGCCCGGGCGGAGCAGTACAGGCAAAGGGAACAGAATGTACGGAGGCCCTGAGGCTGGAACGTGCTTGGCTTGCCCATTCCTCTGCCCCCCTCCACTTCACAAGACTAACTCCTGGTAATTTAATGCATTACCAAGGCCAGTCTGCATTACTCCTAAACTGTGGCTGGGATAAAGGTGTTGAGGGAAGGGCAGGACATGAAGAGCTGGAAGGAAGGTTGAAAAGCAGGGAAGGAAAGCCATCACCCACAAGACAGGGTCTTGGGCAGCAACAAGGTCCTGAGCAAGGTCAGGCTGGGGATGGCCAGACCTGGGAGGTGCTCCGGGGTCAAGGGCTGGCCCCCCACCTCTCCACGGCCCCTCCTTTCTGTGGGCTTGGAGAACTATATGTAACTTATGTGGGGAGGCAGCACCTAGTGGAAAGAGGTGGGCTTTGGAACCAAACCGATTTTCAAACTGTGCACGACCCTTAGGTGCTGTGTAACCTCAGGCAAGGTAACTAACCTCTCTGGGC
The DNA here is from genome assembly GCF_000442215.2 of Lipotes vexillifer. Lineage (NCBI taxonomy): Eukaryota > Metazoa > Chordata > Mammalia > Artiodactyla > Lipotidae > Lipotes > Lipotes vexillifer. Next base: position 7,165,825 of record NW_006780610.1, on the reverse strand, counting down.
CTCCACTTCCTTCTCTGTACAGCAGGGATTCTTGAGGCCTTGCTCACCAGGCGGTGTGTCAGTGTCTGCAAAGCTCTCACTGCATTGCTGGACATGTCATGCAGTGAACTGGTCCCTTTGTTTCCTTCATCTCTGAGGCCCTGGGCTCAGGGATCCAGGGTGTCCAGCTATAGTCATGACCAGAGCAGTGGCCGAAGGCTGACTCTCCCATCTCCCATCCAAGTGGGAGAGATCACATTCAGGTCCCCACCCAGTGGTATTCCTGGTGCCTTGGGAGCTATTATAGGAGGGGCCGGCAGTGGGCTGGCAAGGGTCCTGAGGGACCCCTATTTGGGTTCTATGGGCTCCCCTGCCTGGGGCACAGATACGAGAGACAGAATTAAAACTGGGGCATCTTGCTGCCTCCCCTGACAAGGTCGTTTATCAGTTGAAGACCTGTGCTAATAGGTGTTAAATAGAGTTTAATGCAGAAAATTGAAAAGTAATGAGACTTGGAGCCGAGAGAACGAATTAAGAGGTGATCACACGTCCAGCGAGAGCCACCACCTGAATGATGAAAAGGAGGAGCCCTGACGGTCAGAGAGCCCTGGGTTGGAGAAGAGGTCAGAGCAATAAGCCCACCCCAAACAAGGTGAGGGGTGGTCAGAAGCAATTAAGCAGTTACCACACTTCGTCAGTCCTAGGGAGCACATTTTTCCATATTTTAATATCTTTGAAATTGGGATGTGTCTTAAAATCGACGGCATGTCATAATCGGCAGAGGTGAGGGGTGGTCAGAAGCAATTAAGCAGTTACCACACTTCGTCAGTCCTAGGGAGCACATTTTTCCATATTTTAATATCTTTGAAATTGGGATGTGTCTTAAAATCGACGGCATGTCATACTTTAATCGGCAGCATTTTTTTTTTTTTTTTCTTAGTGGTACCTCCAATAAAGCTGCATCTTTTAACTGAGGACATCTTGGATTCAATGGAATATGGTCCCAGGTACCTTGAGCAAATGTCTTTCCATTACACTGGGTGAAATGATCCCTTATCCACTCACTTATTCAATCATTATTTACTGAGCGTCTGCCATGCATCAGATCCCGGGCTAGGCGCAGCTGTGAACAGTGATCATAATAGCCCATGTGTCTGCTTTCTGAGTGTTTATTCCACACTAGGCACCGTTAGGAACCGTTGACACGTGTTACCTCATTTGTTCCCGGTGATAATCCCACAGAATAGGGATTATTATTATTATTGTCCCTGTGACAGCGGAGGTCAGAGAAGGTTAAGTGACCTGCTCAAAGTCCCACACTGGCTACTAACTGGCTGAGCTGAGAGTCGATTTTTCCTCTAGACCCTGAGCCTTCCTCTTGGTTCTCTCCAGTGTCTGGGAGCACATACCGGAGGAGAGAAGGCAAACAAGGAACAGGAAATACACGAGGCACGCATGTAATTGGAGGAGACGCCTGGGGAACTAAGGGGGAAAGTAAAGGGAGTATTGGGCACCAGGGGCAGCCTCTGGATTTGGTTTAAGCAGAGACTGGAAGGAAACAAAGAGGCAGAGAAGAGTGGCCAGGTGGGGGAGGAAGGTTCAGAAGAAGGGACTCAGAGTGTCTGAAGGATGGTGGGGAGACAGAGTGTGGCGTATCTGAAGACCAGACAAAGGCCAGTGTGGCTGGAGGAGGAAGCGGGTGGAGGTGAGGCTGATGCCCAGTTTTGATGGCCAGGTGAGGAGTTTGTACACCATCTGGGAAGTAATTAGAGGGTTTTTTTTTTTTAATAAATTTATTTATGTATTTATTTTTGGCTGCGTTGGGTCTTCGTTGCTGCACACAGGCTTTCTCTAGTTGCAGCGAGCGGGGGCTGCTCTTCGTTGCAGTGAGTGGGCTTCTCATTGCGGTGGCCTCTCTTGTTGCAGAGCACGGGCTCTAGGCGCGCGGGCTCAGCAGTTGTGGCTCGCAGGCTCTAGAGCACAGGCTCAGTAGTTGTAGCGCACAGGCTTAGTTGCTCTGAGGCATGTAGGGATCTTCCCACACCAGGGCTTGAACCCATGTCCCCTGCATTGGCAGGTGACACTTAACCACTGTGACACCAGGGAAGCTCCAATTAGAGGGTTTTAAGTGAAAGCACCCCAAGATCCTTGCACCCTGCCTCTAATGACTCACAGTGGGTGACTGTGGTTAAAACCCAGCCTCTACTCCATGCACTAAGCCGAACGCTCACAGGGCCGTGTCCCCTCAGGGTGGCCACTTGTGCTAATTTGCACAAAAGCCCTATATGGACTAGCAAAGATCCAGGTCAGGAGAGGCAAGCACTGGCTAGTATTGCAGTGTTCCTCCTGTGTACCAAGCCCTGGACTAAGGTACTGCAGTGACAGAAGAAACAAAACATAGGTGACATTCCTTGCTCTTGGGGACCCACAAGGCTTGACCAAAGATTTTGTCATAGGAAAGAATTTTTTTTTTCATTCCTACAAAACACACCTATTATAAGAGCTTCCTTTGACTGAGTGCCTACTATGTGTCAAATGTCATGCTAGGTGCTGTCTGTACCTTACCACTAATGCTCACTCCCCCCTTGAAAGGAAGAGATGATTATCCCATGTCCCATAGGAGGGAGCTGAGAGGCTCAGTGCCTTGTCCAAGGTCACACAGTGGGGACATGGCAGGGCTCAAACTTGATCTCCAGACACCCAACCAGGCATGAGAGTAATTTTCTCCACGTGGTCAAAGAATGGGTGTTTCTTGAACAGAGACTCTGTACCAGGCACTTCCCAGCCATTACCCTTCAGCCCTCATTACAAACCATTGAGGTGGGTGCTGCAGTTTCTCTTTTTTTTTTGCGGTACACGGGCCTCACTGCCGCGGCCTCTCCCGCAGTGGAGCGCAGGCTCCGGACGCGCAGGCTCAGCGGCCACGGTTCATGGGCCCAGCCGCTCCACGGCATGCGGGATCCTCCCGGACCGGGACACGAACCCGTGTCCCCTGCATCGGCAGGCGGACTCCCAACCACTGCGCCACCAGGGAAGCCCTGCAGTTCCTCTTTTGCACAAAATCAGCTCAGGGAGGTCAGGAGATGTGAAAGGTGTCATAGCTAGCCAGGGTTGAACCTACCTCTTCCTGGACCCCATTCCTCTGCTCCTACGCACTCCTCTCCAACAATTTTAGGTCTAAGAGCTCCTTGAAGCTGGAAGCCACTTCTTATTCATTCATATTCCTCAAAGTCTACCTAGGGACCTGGAGTAGAGCAGGTGTGCAGTAAATATTTGTTGAGTGAATGAATGAATGAATGAATGAACAGGGCCAGAGAAATAAAGCAGATGTACCCCTTACCCACAGGTCATCCAGCCACCTGAAAATGCTCCTTTGCCTTCACCCTGTCTTCTGACACCCTGAGGTGAGGAGGGTCAGGGCACTAGAATCTGCTATGATTTCATCTTCAAGCTATGTTAATATTCTTCCCCAAAGGGGGAAAATGTCACTATGCATGATGAACTGTTTGTGGGATTACTGAGGACGTGATATGAAATTCATCCTGATTCCCCACTTATGGAGAAGTGCTGCCCAATTTGTCTCAAATGTCACATCTCTGTGTATTAATATGCTACTCCACTGTACTGATTAAAAGGAATGTTCTCCAACTCTCAAGGCAGAGCCCTCGGAAATGGAGCAGGTTGATTCAGGAAGCACACACCATCCCTTCCCAGGCAGAGGAAATGGACATTCATCACCTCCCCCCTCCCCCAAAGGGGGCCTCGCCAGGCCTGCCATTCTGGCCTGAGTGGCCTGAATGGTGCAAATTGCATATTCAGTGTATATATGTATATGGTCAAATAGCTTCCATTAGTCCAATTTTGAGATGTCTGCAGAATGTCCCTGAATTGGGGAACTCTTTCAAATTGAGGAAATTGTCTGAGAGGCCGGGAGAGGGAAATCTGCAGGTCTAATTACAGGAGGGAATAAAACCAGGACGGGTCCATTTCTGGACCTCCATTTCCCTGCATGACATGATCACCTCTACCCTACTCCCCCCTCCAAAAGCCAGGAAAGCACACTCTGTCCCAAGCCTGCCTCTCCTGATAGAAGGACAACAGGGAGCTCCATCTCTGTCCATCTGTCCCTCGCAGATGTGTCTGTCTGACGCTGTTCCACCATGCTCTGGTCCAGCGGCAGAGGTGACATTACTGACCTTGCACTGGGAGCAAAAACTCACCAAGATGTGGCACTGAATTGAGCTCTTCCTCCCCCGTTCTGTTCCCTTTGGGAGGGCAGGTGGGTAGGGGTAGAGGAGGAAATCATGATGGTGAGGATGGGACTTGGTTGAAACATCAGGCACTGCACCCAGTAGGCTCTCAATTATATCAGCTCAATGAATGAAAGAATCTCTACCACCCACTTAATGTGTGATCCCTGACTCTCTGGGCTCAGCTTTTCAGGTGGACTAGTGGTTCATGGGTGGGCTCCAGGGCATCTGAATTATATGAAAAACAACATGGAAAAGTGTTTGTGTGTGTGTGTGTGTGTGTGTGTGTGTGTGTGTGTGTGTCTGGAGATAGTCACAGCTTTCAAGTCCATGACCCCCAAAGTCTAAGGTCTGCTGGACGTGTCACTAGCACCATTAGCCCTAAAGCCAACATCTCTGATACAAAGAGAAGAGGACATGAAAAGACTAAATTCCTGGCATTGGCCTCATCAGCTCCAACCCACCAGGGGACAGGGCCCACGACCTCATCCCCATGTGGTGGGCAGTCTCTCCAGCAGTGCTGGAGCTCACGAATATGGAGACACCTCTGCTCCTTCCCCACAGATGTTATGGTCTGTTTGTAAGCCCAGACATACCACGAACAACTGGGTTGAGAATTTTAAGCAAACTCAGGAGCCAGCGGGCTGGGGTGGGGATGGGATTGTGACCTATGGAGTAGACATATCTATTCTTCCATCTCCTGAAATAATCCCAGTCTGGTGAGGTTAGGAGGAGGGTGACTTCATTCATTAGCTGACATTTATCAAACACTGACAATCTGCCAGTCCCTGTGCTAAGCACATCATGTGACTTGTGTGTTCTCTCCTTAATCTTCACAACTCTATCAAGTATTATTCTTACCCTGATTTTACAGATGCAAAGGCCAGAGCTCAGAGAAATGAAGTAACTTGCCCAAGGTCACACAGCAAGTAAGTGGCAAAGATGGGATTTGATTCCAGATCCGTTGGAACCCAGAACCTGAGGTCTTAATCATTGTACTGTGCAGCCTCTCCCCTTGTGGTGATGAGGGAGTTTGCAAAAATAAGCGTTCCTCATGCTTCTAAATTCCACGTGGGGATAATAAGTGATTTTGATTTTTAAGGAAGCCTCTTATATTTTTGAGAGTGAGAACTCAAGGTGATAGTTAGATTTAACTAAACAGAAATACCTGTTTTTAGATGTAGATGATTAAATAGATCTAATAGACTGAGACCCAGCAGTCAGAGATGGGCTCTCTTGCACGAAGGTGTCAGAGTGACTGCTCAGGATTGATGCGGCTAAAATGCAAAAGGTGCAGCCAGGATTAGGCATTAAAACCTGCAGAGCCTCTTCTCTAATTGACGTTTCTGATCTGCTTACAACTCTTGTTTACCTGCTGATCAGCCTGTCAGAGACAGAAACAACCCCATACAATCTCTGAGAGTCGTGTGTGGAGGAGGCATGAAGCCCAAGGGCTTGGGTGGGAGAAACAACGTCTAAACACCGCAAGACTAGAAACATCAGGGAGAGACACAGTGCGGGGGCTGGGGAAGTAACAGGCTTCCACACGTTGAAAGACAGACAGAAGGACACAGCGAATGTTGGAGAATCCGAGACAGGGTCACTGAAACCAAGACAACCATAGCTGAATTCCAGAGGGATTTAAAAGTGAAAGGGAAAAATAAAATGCTAAAAGAATGAGAGGAATAGCTAAATGACCAGCTGATCTTGGCATGGAAAAGGGCTTTCTAAGCATAACACCAAAGGTAGATTATCAAAGAAAAATTAATATTAAAAAATTTGTGACATAAAAATTAAAATTACTGCACATCAAAAGGAAACTCGTAATATTCATAGCCTTAATATGCAAAATCACTTACAAAAGGAATAAGAAAAAAATACTAACACCCCAAAAGAAAAGTAGGCAGAGACAGGGACAGGCAACTTACAGAATGATCTACTAAAGGCCAGAAAGTGGTGACAGGTCCTCAACCTTCCTGATCATCAGAGAGATGCAAATTATAACCACAGATGAGATTTCATCTCACCCATTTTAATCAATGAAACTGACTTAAGACTCCCCAATGCGCAATGTAGGTAAAGGAGGGGAATGGGCCCTCTTACACCCTGCTGGTAGAGGTGTGCCCCACTAGAATCTTCCTAAAGACACCATGGAATTACGTAATAAAATGAAAAATCGACACACTCTTTGACCCAGCAATTGCACTTCCAAGAATTTATTCTAAGATAATTAGATGAGGGTTAAAGTTGTATGTACAGGGATGTCCTTCACTTAAATGTCCCCATGACTGGTTAAATAATTGTGGTATAGGCAAACCACAGTGGCTCCCTCACTGATATTCCTCAGGAAGAACAAAGAAGGGCTGCTTTTATTAACACAGAAAAATGTCAGCCTCGTCAACCAGACTACAGAATTACACACACAGTGTAACCCCAAGTGCGCACGGATCTTCATCTCTCTGCAGGTGTGTGGGCGTTCAGAGAGCTGTCAAATGGACACTCACTGGAAGGGCAGAGGTGAGCCTAGATCCTCTGTAGTGCGTGGCAGCCCGAGCTGGGCAGAGCAGGACAGAGGCGGATCTGGGCATCAGGAAGAGGAGGAGGAAGAATGAGTGGGGTCAGAGCTCCTGGGGATTCAGTGCTGGGAATGAGGATGCCAGATGTAGCAAATAAAAATGCAGGACGCTCCATTAAACTTGAATTTCAGACAAACAACAGGCAATTTTTTTTAGTAAAAGTATGCCCCATGAAATATTTGGGATATACTTACACCAAAGTTTTTTTCAAATTAAAAAAAATTGGAATAATTTAAAAATCAAATTAACTGGGCATCCTAGATTTTATCTGGCAACCCTGGCTGAGAGGCTCTGGACATATCTCTTATTGATTCCCTGAGATGACCCAAGTCATCCGGGAGGGGCGCTGAAGCCAAGGCAGGCTTCCTGTGTCCACCCTGCCTCTGACTTAGTTCCAATCTACCTGCCCATGAGAGGGAGTCACCGGTCTCTGCCTTCCTCCAGGAGTTCTGCAGGGTGTGCATTGCAGGAGAAGAGTGCAGTCTTTAGAGCCAGAAAAGTCACGTTTAAAACTCCTGGCCGTCAAGTAGCCTTAAAGCTGAACACAAAACTCCTGAGTTCCAGCTCCAACATCTGTCAGATGGAGATAGCAACGTCTGTCCACCAGGCTGTCTCGGGGATTAAATGAGATAATATATGTAAAGTGCCTGGCATACAGTCAGTGCTTAATACAAGTTGATCCCCTTCTCTCCCGTCCACGGCCGCAGCCCACACTCTTGCCCCCGGGGATTACAAATCAAGCATCTCCTGTCATCTCGGGCTTTGACGATTGGCCTTTTTGATCTTTTCTGTGAAGCGGCAGCAGCTCTGAGCTGACACCCTTCATCTGACTTCACCTTTCTCCGAAATCCCTAGCAGCAGTCCAGTTCCTTATCTGCACTTTTCACTCTCCCAAGGAGGGTGGAGGAGGATGAGACTCCCTTTGATAGCAGACTTTCAGGGACGTCAGCCAAGGGGAGCTATCAAGAGCAGGGCCTTGATGGCATTTAGAAACAGGTCCTGTGACACCCAGAAGACTGGATGCGAGGAGGCTGTCCTGACTGGGGTCAGCCCGGGCTGATGCGGGGCTGGGGGGAGGGGAGTTCTCTAGAGCCTGTCTGTCTGCTTGCTGTCCAGCCTTAGTGACTAAGGTGGGCTCTGCAATGGAGGGAGGGGCTGAGAGCCAAATCTTTATGGTCTTTTTGACCACTGGATCGGTCCTTCCCCCCAACAGAGGGCCCAGAGAGTTTGAAAAAATCTGCCCAAGGTCACCCAGCTACTCAGTTATAGGCCCAAGAAGCTAGTATTTATCAGTAAATCCCTAAATGTGGGATCATCCTGTGTCTTGTTGAGAAGTCCAGTGAGAGAAAGGGCCCAGGACCGCGGTGGATGTCGTCTATCACATGGCTCATCCGCAGCAGTGGCTGCATCTGCTGATTCTCCCCACCTGCCCTCCTTGCCCCTCCACTGTGGGTGTCCCAATAGTCAGTGCAACTCACACTTTTCAAGATGCACAAATTGGCCCGTGGTCCAGTCCTGAGCCAGATCGTCAGGGTTTGGTGATAGCCCCAGCCTTGGCTTCCCCGCACCTGCCTCTCCTGTGAGCCATTCTGCCAGGCAGCACAAAGAGCCACGAAGCCCACGGAGCTGGCGGAAACCCTGCCCAGGTGACTACAGAGAGAGTCACTCAGCTATAGCACCCTGTTTGCACCATGCGGGGCTTGCCTGGGCCTTGCCTGGAACCTTTCCCTTCTTAGTGCCGATGACTTAGAGACCTGACACCATTAAGTGGCTGACGGAGGGCAGGTCCTTCCTTCTGTCCCGTTGGTCCTTCTCCTGTTGGGGCTGCCACACCCGGGCCAGGCAGCAGGGAGGAGGGACCCACTGGCCTCCACTTTATCTTAATGATTCGTGACCTCATGTGAATCGCAGACCCTTCGTGAATCTGATGGAAGCCCGGGCTCAGCCCTGTCTAGAAGGATTTTCTGCAATGACGAAATGTTCTCTGTCTGTGCTGCCCAGTATGGTAGCCACAAGCCACAGGTGGCTACCGAACACTTGATAGAGGCTGGTGCAAGTGAGAAATGAAATTTTAAATTTGACTGAGTTTTTATTAATGTAAATATAAATAGTGGCATGTGGTTAAAGGCTACTGTTATTGGATAGCACAGCTCTAGACCGGGGGTCATCAAACTTTTTCTGTAAAAGGCCAGAGAGTAAATATTTTCGATTTCGCAGGCCATGTGGTCTCTGTGGCAATAACTCAATGCTGAATTTGTAGCGCATGTAAACAGTCATAGACAATGTCAGCAAATGGGCTTGGCTGTGTTCTAATAAAACTTTATTTATAAAAACAAGCCAGGGGGCTTCCCTGGTGGTGCAGTGGTTGAGAGTCCGCCTGCAGATGTAGGGGACACGGGTTCGTGCCCCGGTCCGGGAAGATCCCACATGCCGCGAAGCGGCTGGGC
>NW_006780610.1:7144532-7156155 GCF_000442215.2 Lipotes vexillifer | reverse complement strand
AAAAAAAAAAAAAAAAAAAAAAAAAAAAAACCAGCCAGGAACTGGATTTGGCCAGGTGGGCCATAGTTTATTGATCCCTGATCTAGATCCTTTCAAGAAAAAAATGCATATACCCTTATACATTCAGAATGTGGTTTCTAACTACAAGGGGTTTGCAGACCTTTGATGCCCTACTGTAGACCTCCCCATGAATTCCAGGCTAGAACCTCTGATTTTTACAAGGCTCTATGAATGTACCTTCAGCTGTGCTCTGCCTGATGGAGAAGCACTTGGCATTGTTTCTCAGAGCAGGCAACGTGGTCAGGGATCAACAGGACACTTTTTTCCTAAAACCTCATAAAAGTCCAGGCCTCAGACAAATATCCAAAAAGATTGCTAAGTGAGGACACCATTAGGGCCCAGCTGGGTCCGGCTGTGTGCCAGCCCCTCCTGGGATCTCTGCAGCCACCAACTCTAGTGTCAACGACTCATTCCCCCCACCATCCCCAAACATAGCCAGTCCCCCCAAGGCCCACATATCGTGGAAGAAACTTCTGAAGAGGCCTCTCTTACTTAATCAAGAGGTTGTAGCTCACACTCAAAGAGACTTAGTTTGGGTTCAGAGCCAAAGGTCCAGGCTGAGGACAGAACCAGGATGACCAAGATCACAGGCTTGCTTTTGGGAGGAACTCATTGTTTTTTCCAAAGAAATTGGGTTATCCCAGGAGACTTCACTTTAAAGACAAATAGGTCTTTTCAGAAGCCCTCAGTTAAAGCAATCTGGAGTTATGTCAGAAGCCCCCAGTTAAAGGAATGTGAAACTTTCTCTGGAGCCTTCCTAGTACCTTTAGTTAAAAATAACTGAGACCTTCTCAGGAACTCTCAATCGTTTACGTTAAAGCACCAAACACCCCTTACCAACAGGCATGAATTTTGCCGAGGGAGTTAGGATCTGCCCTCTTTCTGTGGTATACTCCTAGCCAAGACAAAGGTGGTATCTATTTGTATATTGCTATAGCTCCATTCAAGAAAGCATCACTTATTCTTTAAGTTCTTAGAGGCAAGAGGAAGAAAGCTTTCAAATAACTGGCATGCTTTACCAGGGTGTTATGTCATTATTGTTATTAATTATCATTAACAGTCTTAAAATATGCCTATGAATGATCTCAACACAAAATAGCAGTGTGGGTCTTAGCCAAGAGCAGCATAATTACCTATTAATGAGATGTAAATTTCCCAGGAAAATGACAGTGATCTAGACGTACCACCTTCTGAACTAACATAATAAAGTTAATAATAATAATAGTGTATAATCTGAAGATATTAGTGTTAATTTGAATGCTAACACCATATTTAAACGGGCTGAGAGAAGCGGAAATTATTTGCATAACTCAAACCAAGAAACCCTAATCTGTGCTATCAAGGAAAAATTGATTGTTCTTCTCTGAATGATACAAAGCTGACTCTTTGCAGTCACTATAGTGAGCAAAAAATTTTTTCAGCTACTTATTTTATGTCTTTTACTTAGGGTTTATATCTGCCTCATTTCCAAAACCAAGCCAAGGTACCTTATAATACAGTGAAGCCCAAGAGAAAACAGAATTTAAAAAATAAAAACACAACAAAACCCAGTTAAGGGGAGAAAAGAAGATGTTACCAGGCCCTCAAGATAAACGACTGCAGCTCAGCTCTGATTTCAAGTCTCAGTTTCCTGGAAACAACGCGCAGGGGCAATTTAAGTAACTGAGTTACTGGTTAGTAACCAGCCTTGTTAGGACAGGCACAAGCTCTGAATCTGAAGAAGCCCTTCCCGGCAGCTAAGAGCAGCGCAGCCCTGCCTGCGGCTATTACAACCTCACACATACAGCTCCTGAGGCCGAGCCGAGGCACCTACCTTCATAGCTGGCATGGAAGCCCTGTGCGCTGACTGCATAGTCACTGATGAGGCGTAGAGAGAGGGTGGTGGCCGCACTGACGACGGTGGCCGGCAGCTGAAAGCCTGTGAGCCTGAAAGACAAAGAGGTGAGATGGAGGGAGGATGACCCCCTTGGGAACTGAACATGCCTTAAGCATTTATTGAGCACCTGCTGGATGCACAGTGCTGATCTAGGCACAGGGAAGGATATGAAAGAAGTCGAACGCCAGGCATATGCCAGGTGTTCAAATTTAAAGTAATGTCCAGCAAAGGTGATGGAGTCCGATCACAGAAATATGGGGGGCTACTCCCCCGAAGCCATGGGCTACACCCGACCTGGAGGCTGGCTCATTTATGGCTCTTCTCTTTCTCCTCCTCCAGTTTCTTCTCCTGATGTATCCAAGCAGGACCCTACGGGGCCTTCCCCAGACAGACTCATCCCACCCCATGTCCTCCACGGGCCTCTTGTCCGTAGAAAACTGTAGCCTCCTAGGCCTTCTCTGAGTTCCAAAGAGTAAATTTAATCAGAGAAGTGAGAAAATGAAGAAAGAAAGGAAAACAGTCAAGCTAGACAAAATAATAATAGCTTAGCCATTAAACAAAGTCAAGGACCTTTAGTTCCTCCTCAGGGGCTACAGATAATATTCTGAGCCATGTCCTTTGAGCTGTTTTGCAGATGCTGAAAATCCCATCAGGTGAAAGAAGTTAACTGGATGCTGCCCACAGCACGTAGATCCCCAGACCAGCTGGAACCAGAAGGTTGAGGATGTTGACTCCCGATTACCTCACCATCAAACAATCAGAAGAATGTCCACAAGCTGATCACTTACCCCACAACCCCCCTCCCTCACCCTATCTTTACAAACCTCTCCCTGAAAGCCTTCAGGGAGTTTGGCATTCTAAGCACTAGCCAGCTGGACTCCTTGCTTGGCACCCTGCAATAAACCACGACCTGGTGTCAGTAGATTGCCTTTATTGCATGTGGACAAGCGGACCCACATTTCGTTCAGTAACACTGACTCTTCCCTTTCTGGCTAAGGTCCTTTGAGGCTCTGGGTAGACTTCGCCACAAATTTACAATGAATAATCACCAATAGACAATATTTATTCACACACAGAGGAAAATATATCCAACTCTAAGTAGCAGAATGTGGATGCTTCTTATCATAGACTTTATTCTTTAAAAGGAAAAGGTCTACTGCTTTTATAGAAATGATAAGTGCTTATTATTTTTAAAAGATGAAACCAAAAACCCAGTACAATCTAGAAATAATTGTTCTTGACAGTTGACATACAAAGAGATGGAAGGATGGGTAGTTCAGATCATATTCAGTGAAATAATTTCATACAAATGGGATCATATTGTATATGCTTTGAAAATTAAAATGCTTACATTTTTTCCCTGCGAGTTAAGTAAAGAAAAAGAAAGAGGGGTGAAACAAAAGGAATTGTTGAACCTGAAATAATATGTTTGTAGCACAAGAGAGTCATTTTTAAAAGATTCTTCTAATTTTAAAAGGATAAAATAATGAAGCTTTCACTGAACACTTGGGAACATATTTTAGGAAAGGAGCTGTCCTCTGCTGGGTGTCCACACATGGTGGCCCCCACAGGTGACGTGATTGTGCACAAAGGTGGTGGTGGGGTGGCCAGGCTCCTGTCCACCTTTGTCGTTTGTCCCCTACCTGAGGCTTATCTACCGTCCCCCACCCCCGGCAGGGCTCAGGGAGGAATTCAAAGTGTACCTTTACCTCCATTTTTAAATTTAAAAAAAAACTGTGAAAAAGATAAAGGGAAAAGTGAAAACTGGGAAGATTATGTATAATATATATGACAGGAAGAGGGTTAGTATTCATAATCTATAAAGAACACTTACAAATCAATATGAAAAAGGTAAACAGGGAAGGAGGAAAAGAGCAAAGGATGCATACAAACAGAAACAGAAAGATGCTCCACCTAATTAATATCAAAAATATGAAAACTCAACCCACGAGACTCATTTTTCATCTTTCAGACAGGCAAATATCCAGAGCTGGCAAAGGTTAGAGAAAACGAAGCCTGTAGTTATCAAAATGATAATAAGGAAATGCCACAAATTACGCACATACATTTGACAAACTAGATGAAATGGACCAGTTCCTTGAAAAACACAAACTCCCATAAATTTCCCAACATGAAATAAATCATTTGAAGAGCCGTGTAGCTATTAAGGAAATTGAATTCATAATTTAAAAATTCCCCCAAAAGAAATACCCAGGCCCAGAAGCTTTCAATAGAGAATTCTACCAAATGTATAAAGAATTTGCACCAATTCTTTACAATCTCTTCCAGAAAACAGAGAAAGAAGGAGCACTTCCAAACTCACTTTATGAGGTATTACCCTGATACCAAAACCAAAGGCAGTACAAATAAAGAAGACTAAAGACCAATATCCCACAGAATATAAATACAAAATGCCTTAACAAAATATTAGCAAAGAGAATTCAGCAAAATAATAACTTTGCTGAATAATTATACACCACAAAAATACATACACCACAAAAGTAATTATACACAATAACCAAGTGGGGTCTAATTCAAAGGATGCAAGGCTGGTTCGATATTTGAAAATCCATCAATGTAATTCACTATATTGACAGGCCAAAAGTAGAAAAATCACATGATCACATCAACTGACACAGAAAAAGCAGGTGACAGAATTCAACACTCATCCCTGATTTAAACAAAAAACTTTCACGGACTCACAGACTTAGAGGGTGGGCTTGTGGTTGCCAAGGGGCAAAGGTGAGGGGGAGGGATGAATTGGGAGGTTGCGATTGGCATATACACACTACTATATGTAAAATAGGTAATTAACAAGGACCTACTGTACAGCACAGGGAACTGTACTCAACACTCTATGATAACCTATATGGGAAAAGAATCCGAAAAAGAATAAATATATGAATATGTATGACTAATTCCCTTTCTGTACACCTGAAACTAACACAACACTGTGAATCAACCATACTCCAATATAAAATAAAAATAAAACTTTCATAAAACTAAGAATAGAAGGAAACTTCCTGACTTGATAAAGAGCATCTACAAAAATCCTACAGCTAACCTCACACTTAATGGTGCAAGACTGAATGCTTTTCTCCCAAGACTGAGAACAAGGCAAGGATCTAACAATCCAATTGGAAAATAGGCAAAAGACATGAAAAGACATTTCACTAAGGGGATATGTGGATGGCAAATAAGCACAAGAAAAATGTTCAACATCATTAGCCATTAGGGAAAGGGAAATTTCCCTAATGGAAATAAGACCATTATGAGATATTACTACACACCATTAGAACAGATAAAAATAAAAATAGTGACACCAGACTGACAACGATGCAGAGCAACTGGATTTTTCATACGTTGCTGGTAGAATGTAAAATGGTACCGACATTCCGGAAAATGGACAATTTCTTTTTAAAAATTACTACACATACACTAGTCATACAACTCAGCAATCACACTCCTGGGCATTTGTCCCAGAGAAATGAAAACTGGTGTCCACACAAAAATCTGCACATGATTGTTCAGAGCAGCTTTGCTTGTTTGTTTGTTTGTGGAATAGCCCCAAATTGAAAACAACAAAAATGTCCTAAAATAGGTGAATAATTAAACCAACTGCAGTACATCCATGCCATGGAATACTACTCACTAATAAAACGAATGGACTATTGATACATATAACAACAGGGATGGATCTCTAGGTTATTATGCTTAGTGAAAAGAAAAGCTTATCTCAAAAGAGAACGTAGCAGATGATTCCATTTATATAACATTCTGGAAATGACAATATTAAAGAGATGGAAAACTGATGAGCGGTTGCCAGGGGTTAGGTTTGGTGAGAGGAAGGGGAGTGGGGCGATTATAAAGGAGTAGCACGAGGGAGAACTTTGTGGTGATGGAACAATTCCACATCTTGATTGCACTGGTGGTGACATGAATCCACACGTGATAAAATGACATAGACATACGCACACACATTGCACCAACGTCTATTTCCTGGTTTTGATGTTGTACTGTACTTACATTAGATGTACCCATTGGGGGAATCTGGGAGAAGGGTACATGGAACGTCTCTCTACGATCTTTACAACTTCCTGTGGATCTATAATTATTTCAAAATTAGAAGTTTTGAGAAATCGTATATGTGGCTCACATTATATTTTTATTGGACAGCACCTCGGTCCTCCATTAAATCTGACATAAACTCAGTCTACCTAGATTGAGCCTTGAGCTGCTCCTTGGTTCTTGGTGGGTCCCTCTGTTCAGCTGCCTCCTGTTCATTTCAACCCCAACAATGTCCCCACCCACCACCAAACACACACACGTGCCTCCTTGGCTGGGTCCTTGCTGGAAACGGCTGACCACCAGAACCACAGCCCTGGCCCCCAGCCCACCGCTCTCTCGTTCACTGGTTTCCCACCAACCTGCCCTGCACCAGACACCCTTCTCCACCCCCAGACAGTCACGTGTGATAACTGGACCCTGATATCAAAATACCAAATTATCCCCAACGGGCTCAGACCTCTATCTGGATCTGAGCCATCCCCTTTTTGTCTCTACCCCTAAGCGGGCCCAGTTCACAGCGGCGTCAACTTGCCTCTCACCCATGTGCACAAGCATTATGCCTCGGTGCCCTTCCCAGACACCCAACCACATACAGCTTCGTGCAGAAGTTTCACACCTCACCAAGGCATGACCACTGCTCCCCTGAAGTCGTCTCTGGAAATGACATTCTTCCCAACGAGTAAAATTTGTTGATTTTATTCCCCTAGCTAGTTCCACGATATTTTTGAGCTGCCATGAAAGCTTCCTAGACCCTAGTTTCTTGGTACTATATTGACACAAGCTGCAAAGAGCTACGGCACACTGTCAACAAACAATTACAGCTTTATCACTTGCAATATACGGAATTGCAGCTTACTAGGCATTTTCTCTAATCAGATACTTACCACTGCTCTGCTCTTTCCCAGGCTTGGGAGATAAATTCTAACATGGAGGGTTCCTCAAAGGTGCTAAAGCTGGAGGGGGTGGGCAAGCTTGAGTCTCCCCATCTGGATACTTGAATCATTCCTCTGCCCTGCGGCCTGCTCTTCCCTCACCCACTCCTTATTGCTGAATTGATTTCAGATGAGTTGATGACCCCGCAAGCCAGGAGGAGATATCACGTTGCATGTCGGAATAAGCAAATAAAACTTTCAGATTTTCACATCTTTTATCTGACAAGTCTAAATACTATATTGAAAGGAGTGAGGCATTGTTCAATAGTGCAATCCAGACTTATTAGAGAAATGGGGTAAAATGATGGCAGGAAAGGCAAGAGGCTCCTATTGCTGTTGGCTGTCTTATTGTTGACTCTAAAATGTGCGGAGAACAGCTTTTGCAAACAGATGGCACGGCCACAGATGTAAGCTAATACTCTTCTTTCGCTTTACCAAGGCTTCTTGGATTTTCCACTTCCTCAGGAGCCTTGTTTTGGCTTGTCTCCCTGCCCAGAGGAGCCCAGAGTCTTGGAAACGGGTGATGCTCATGACCCCAAATTTCTCACTGTCCCAGTTCAGAATCCATCAATGGCTTCCAACTGTCCTTACGATTAAAACCAAAATCCCTAACGAGGCCCACAAAGCCTTCCTGGCTCCAGGCCCTCCAGTCTTCTTTGGTCAAGGGTGGGGGCAGCACTCAGCCCAGAGTGCAGGCAATAAGGGGTGTATTCTCCAAGGAACTCTCCAAGTTCCTGTGGAGAACTTGAAAACAATAATAAAGCAGACTTGAAAAGTCTACTCATCATCACCATGAGTCTGCACCCCAAACAGTGTCAGTGATAAAATCCTCTTCCCCGCCTCTCTCCCACCCTCCTCCTTGATACACTGCTGGTTTCAGTTCCTTCAATTGGCCAAGCCCCCATCCTCAGGGCCTTTGCACATGCTGTTTCCTCTTCAGAACATTTTCTCACATCCCCTCCACCTTTGATTAATCCCTTCTCATCATTCAAGTCTCCTCACAAATGTCAACATTATTTTCAGAAAGGTACATTCCTGACCTCCCAGACTAGTCTGTCTATTTTGCATTTGAGAGTCCGCATGCCAGTGCAGGGGACACGGGTTCGTGCCCCTGTCCGGGAAGATCCCGCATGCCGCGGAGCGGCTGGGCCCGTGAGCCATGGCCGCTGAGCCTGTGCGTCCGGAGCCTGTGCTCCGCAGCGGGCGAGGCCAAAACAGTGAGAGGCCCGCGTACCGCAAAAAAAAAAAAAAAGAAAGAATAGTTTGCCGAAGGTGGGGGAGGGAGCATGCCATGCCACACAGGGCCACACGGGGAAGCACCAGGGTTGGTCAGGATATAGAAGGGATGGGAGGAAAATGTGAGCAAGAGCCCTAACTGGGGCTGCAGTAGGGGAAGGAATGGGTGAAGCGGGGTAAGCAGGCGACTGCCCTTAGTTGTCTGACATCTGACCCTGGGGTGCTTAGGGCAGGGCGATGGTGGCTTAACAGGTAAGAGCTCAGTAAAGGAGGTAGGTGGGCTCTGAATTGGTCGGTTTGCATATAAAAGGCTCACTCCCAGAAGAGCAGTTTGCTGTGTCTTAGAATTGCTGACCCTGAGAAGGGCTGCCTCTCCTGGGTCAGCAAAGTCCCAAGATGTCAAAGCATCAGAAAATATTTGTATTATTTGTGTGATTAACACACACAGCCATACATGGCCCATCCTGACAATTACCCTTTTTTTTTTTTCATTGCTAGCATTTATCACATTTCCTAATAAGATGTATTTTGGGGTAAATATTTTTATTATTTTTGTGATTATTTTGTTCAGGTCTCCATGAAAGCAGTGGATATGTTTGCTTTCCCCATCCTTGTCCAGTTCTGGACTTACTGCATACAGTAAGTTCCCTACATATGAACAAGTTCCGTCTGGGGAGCCCTTTCGTAAGTCCAATTTGTACATAAGTCCAACAAGGTTAGCCTAGGTACCCAACTAACACAATCGGCTATATAGTATTGTACTGTAATACGTTTATAATACTTTTCACACAAATAATACATAAAAAACAAACAAACACAAAAAATAAAGCAAACATTTTTAATCTTACAGTACAGTGCCTTGAAAAGTACAGCAGTACAGTATAACAGCTGGCGTACAGGGGCTGGCATCGAGTGAACAGGCAAGAAGTTACTGACTGGAGGAGGGAGAGGAGGTGGAAGATGGTAGAGCTGAAGGATCGTCAGCAGTAGGAGACGGAGGGCAAGCTGCAGTTTCACTCACGCCTGACATCGATGGCACAGGTTCCGGTTCCTTGCTGGATTCAACTCTATCTACCCTCTTGAAAAAATGATCCAGTGATGTCTGGGTAGTAGCTCTTTTTTTCTCATCATAGATGACACTGTAGCACCGGATTGCATTCTGAACGGCTGCTGCAACCTTCATGTACCGTTCTGCTTTTCAGGCGCTGGGCCTCAAAAACTAACAGTGCCTCCCCAAATAAAGAAAATCCCCTGCCGTTTCCTGCATCATGAATCTCTGCGGTTCTTCAGTTACTTCTTCCTCTTGTCTCTCTTCGTCCTTTCTCTGGGCCTCCAATTCCTGGCAGTTCTTAGCAGTACCAGCTACGTCACCGCTGCTTTTATGCTTGCTTCCAGACACCTGGGCTTGAAATAAAGACACTTTACTACTGTACTCTATACAGTGCTGTACAGTAAAGTACACAAAAGCACAGCCACTTGTAGAGAATGCACGCACGTGACCATGTACACCAGACACGTGAACTAACTTATGTTACTGGACATGCGAATGCACATTCGCATCTTTGAAAGTTCACAACTTGAATGTTCGTATGTAGGGGACTTGTATTTATTTTTGAATGAATGAATGGAGGGTTATCTGTCATTTCCAGGGGCAGCCACACAGTGTCACAGTTCATCGTGATGCTGCCAGGATAGACAACAGGAGGGGGAGACAGCTGGACATGGTATAAGTAACACTTACTGACTGTGGCCATCTCCCTACACCACGAAACAGGGTGAGATACAAGGAAAAAGCAGCCTGTTCTGAACATCTCCAGGAAGAAGAGGGGCTTTTAATGGGGCTGTCAGGAAGAAGGGACAGAGGGAAGTGGAGGGAGGGTGGAGGGGAAGCAGAGAGCCCAGGTGGGAAGGTGAGACTGCCCCAGGCTCTGAACTGCACCCTCCCTGCGTTGTGGAGACTGAGGAAGGGAGAGACCCTTAGAGGGGAATTGCTCCATGGGGCACCCGGCAAGGCTGGACTGTCCACAAAAGGGCTGGTACGTCCCCACCCAAGTTTGGCCCAGATGCAGCTGAGTTGGTGCTGCCCACCTGCAGGAAGCACTGAGGCCTTGAGCATATCAGCAGTGGCCAGTGTGGCCTGAAGACCAGGGGGACCCTCCTGAAATGTTGAAGTCTGTGAAAGACTTGCTTGGGGGAACCACAACAACGGCTGAAATGAGATTTCTCACCTTCATGAGTGGGGGCTCTAGGTCAAAAATTTTTTTAAATGCAATGATATGACACTTTTTCCACCCAAGAGAAGCATTTGCATATTCCTACTTGTAAAAATAAAAGGTAGTCTTCTGACTCCAAGAGACAATACCCATGTCTGAGAATTCCAAGGCTCTCAGTTGACTGACTACCATCTTCCCAAGCTGGGGCCTCTGGGCTCTGAGGCACAAGGGTTGGGGTGAGACCTTGAAGGAACCCTGTCAGGTGAGGAACAGTTGAAGGAAGTGGGCATGGAAAGTAAAAGAGAATTGGTAAGGAGAGAACTGTCTTCAAATCCCTGAAAGTCCATGCCTGACACACCAACATCCTCATGAAATGATGAGCGAGAACCAGGACCACAAGGACGGAGGTTCAGGGAAAGCTACTTGAGTCCATCAACACACAGAAGAACATGGGCAATCACACCTGCTTGGGGAGGGAACAGGCTGCCTCTCAAGGTCAATCCAATTTTAATTCCTCAGTTACTTATTGAGTGCCAATGGGTGTCAGATGCTGAACTTCAGAGACGGGTCAGAGCCGTGGGCCGAGCTCAATGGGACATGGCTTTGTTTCCACTAGTCAGAGGACCCATGGGAAAGACCAGAATGAAACTCTTAGCGCCACGAACTCTGACCTGGAGCCTTAGACTCCGTTAGTACAGTGAAGTGACTCCACTACTGGAGTGTGTGTAAATCCTGATTCCTGATGTCTAGAGAAATAGGAGGATAGGACAGAGTGAAGAGTAAGGCTTTATTCGAGCATCTTCCAGGCACATGGCGGCCTTCTGAGATAGGGAGAGAACAATGAGTCATCCCTGCGTGAGTACTGCTGTGGCTGGTGCTCTAGGCCTCAAGTGAAACCAGAGATCTGGTCAGCTCTAAGGGCGTGATGACTGGGAATGACAGAGACAGACCACCCCTTGGGTGATGTGGCTCAAGGCTTTGCCTTTGCAGAACTTGGCCTGCCTTTCTGCCTCCGCTCACATCTCTCTCCCCTTTGCTCTCTCCCCTGCACCCACATGGGCCTTTACACTTCCCTTGAATGTGTTGTGTTTCTTCCCACCCCAGGGCCTTTTCATATGCTGCCCCCAGGGCTGTGTGCACTGCTCTCTCCCTTAGCCACCCAGGCTGCTACCACCTCACCTATCCATCTCCCACTAGCTTCTGGGGTCTCAGTTTGAATGTTACTTCCTCTGGGAAAG
>NW_006780610.1:7114780-7144506 GCF_000442215.2 Lipotes vexillifer | reverse complement strand
GAAAGAGTTTGGAAATCCCTGATAAACCTCCTCCAATAACAGAGTATTTCTCCTTTATAATATGCATTCCAATCATAATGAATTGATTTTCTTATTGAATTACTTGTGATGTACCTGTCTTTCCTTCTTGATGGTAAGTCCCTCAAAGGTAAGAACGTTTAACTTCTTCTCTGCATCATTAACACCTATAAAATGGAATATTGTTATGGACTGCATATGTCCCCCCAAAATTCATATGTTGAAATCCAAACTCTCCCCAGAGTTAATGGTACTAGGAAGCGGGGCCTTTGGGAGGTAATTAGGAATCAAAGAGGTCAGGAGGGTGGACTCCTGTTGAATGGGATTAGTGCCCTTACGAGAGTCACGAGAAAGCTTGCTTTCTCTTTCTGCTCTCCATCCACCATATGAGGATATGATGAGAAGGTGGCAGTCTGTGTGCGACCCGGAAGACAGCTCTCACCAGATCCTCACTGTGCTGGCACTCTGGCCTTAGACTTTCAGCACCCAAACATGGGAAATAAATCTCTGTTTTTTATAAGCCACCCAGTCTATGGAATTTTTGTTACAGCAGCCCGAGCTGATTAAGACAAATGTGTAGAGAATGAATGAATGAATATTCAACCATTAGAGAGTCGACAGAAAACTTGTGCATGGGATGAAGTCCAAGGGGAGAAAGCAGTCACAGGCTTCCAAAAGACAGAAAAAGCCTTGACTGTTGTCCTTTGAAAGGCCAATTTACCAGGTTGGCCCTTGGCTGGAATCTGGGATCATGGATTTCAGGAGGGTCCCCACCATTCCCAGAACTGATAAGAGTGTCCTAAAATATTTGTATAAACACTATGGTTTATACTGAACACCTGCTTTCCCTCTGAAACTGGAACTTTAGTACAGGCCAGGCAGAGGGTGCCCATGCAATCTGCCACCAAGAAAAACTCTGGGCACTGAGTCTCCAATGAGCTTACTTGGGTGGTAACATTTCACTTGTCACAGTTCACTGCTAGGGGGAGTAAGCACATTCTGTGTGACTCTACTGGGAGAGGACTCTTCGAAGCTTGTGACTGGTTTCTCCCCCTGGACATCATCCCATGTGCAATTTTCCTTTGTTGTTTTGCTCTGTATCCTTTCATTTTAATAAATCATAGCCTGGAGTGCAACTATATGCTGAATTCTGTGAGTCTTCCAGTCAATCATTGAACCTAAGCTAAGAGTGATCTTGGGGACATCCAACACAGAGGGTGACAAATAAACACAACCCAGATTCTTCTGCAAAGTACAAATACTAGATTATTCTCCAAAGGATATTCTAGGTGTTCAGTGGTTAAACAAAAATGGGAAATACTGAGCTAAACAAAGTGAAGCAAGGATTTTTCAAAAATAAACAAAAAACAAGGTGCTTAGTATCTTTTCCAACCACAGCGCCATGAGACTAGATATCAATTACAGGAAAAGATCTGTAAAAAATACAAACACATGGAGGCTAAATAATACACTACTTAATAACAAAGTGATCACTGAAGAAATCAAAGAGGAAATAAAAAAATACCTAGGAACAAATGACAATGGAGACACAACGACCCAAAACCTATGGGATGCAGCAAAAGCAGTTCTAAGAGGGAAGTTTATAGCAATACAAGCCCACCTTAAGAAGCAGGAAACATCTCGAATAAACAACCTAACCTTGCACCTAAAGCAATTAGAGAAAGAAGAACCAAAAAAACCCCGAAGTTAGCAGAAGGAAAGAAATCATAAAAATCAGATCAGAAATAAATGAAAAAGAAATGAAGGAAACAATAGCAAAGATCAATAAAACTAAAAGCTGGTTCTTTGAGAAGATAAACAAAATAGATAAACCATTAGCCAGACTCATCAAGGAAAAAAAGGTAGAAGACTCAAATCAACAGAATTAAAAACGAAAAAGGAGAAGTGACAACTGACACGGCAGAAATACAAAGGATCATAAGAGACTACTGCAAGCAACTCTATGCCAATAAATTGGACAATCTGGAAGAAATGGACGAATTCTTAGAAATGCACAAACTACCAAGACTGAATCAGGAAGAAACAGAAAATATGAACAGACCAATCACAAACACTGAAATTGAAACTGTGATTAAAAATCTTCCAACAAACAAAAGCCCAGGACCAGATGGCTTCACAGGCGAATTCTATCAAACATTTAGAGAAGAGCTAACACCTATCCTTCTCAAACTCTTCCAAAATATAGCAGAGGGAGGAACACTCCCAAACTCATTCTACGAGGCCACCATCACCTTGATACCAAAACCAGACAAGGATGTCACAAAGAAAGAAAACTACAGGCCAATATCACTGATGAACATAGATGCAAAAATCCTCAACAAAATACTAGCAAACAGAATCCAACAGCACATTAAAAGGATCATACACCATGATCAAGTGGGGTTTATTCCAGGAATGCAAGGATTCTTCAATATACGCAAATCTATCAATGTGATTAACCATATTAACAAATTGAAGGAGAAAAACCATATGATCATCTCAATAGATGCAGAGAAAGCTTTTGACAAAATTCAACACCCATTTATGATAAAAACCCTGCAGAAAGTAGGTGTAGAGGGAACTTTCCTCAATATAATAAAGGCCGTATATGACAAGCCCACAGCCAACATCATCCTCAATGGCGAAAAACTGAAAGCATTTCCACTAAGGTCAGGAACAAGACAAGGTTGCCCACTCTCACCACTCTTATTCAACATAGTTTTGGAAGTTTTAGCCACAGCAATCAGAGAAGAAAAGGAAATAAAAGGAATCCAAATCGGAAAAGAAGAAGTAAAGCTGTCACTGTTTGCAGATGACATGATACTATACATAGAGAATCCTAAAGATGCTACCAGAAAACTACTAGAGCTAATCAATGAATTTGGTAAAGTAGCAGGATACAAAATTAATGCACAGAAATCTCTGGCATTCCTATATACTAATGATGAAAAATCTGAAAGTGAAATCAAGAAAACACTCCCATTTACCATTGCAACAAAAAGAATAAAATATCTAGGAATAAACCTACCTAAGGAGACAAAAGACCTGTATGCAGAAAATTATAAGACACTGATGAAAGAAATTAAAGATGATACAAACAGATGGAGAGATATACCATGTTCTTGGATTGGAAGAATCAACATTGTGAAAATGACTCTACTTCCCAAAGCAATCTATAGATTCAATGCAATCCCTATCAAACTACCACTGGCATTTTTCACAGAACTAGAACAAAAAATTTCACAATTTGTATGGAAACACAAAAGACCCCGAATAGCCAAAGCAATCTTGAGAACAAAAAATGGAGCTGGAGGAATCAGGCTGCCTGACTTCAGACTATACTACAAAGCTACAGTAATCAAGACAGTATGGTACTGGCACAAAAACAGAAAGATAGATCAATGGAATAGGATAGAAAGCCCAGAGATAAACCCATGCACATATGGTCACCTTATCTTTGATAAAGGTGGCAGGAATATACAGTGGAGAAAGGACAGCCTCTTCAATAAGTGGTGCTGGGAAAATTGGATAGGTACATGTAAAAGTATGAGATTAGATCACTCCCTAACACCATACACAAAAATAAGCTCAAAATGGATTAAAGACCTAAATGTAAGGCCAGAAACTATCAAACTCTTAGAGGAAAACATAGGCAGAACACTCTATGACATAAATCACAGCAAGATCCTTCTTGACCCATCTCCTAGAGTAATGGAGATAAAAACAAAAATAAACAAATGGGACCTAATGAAACTTCAAAGCTTTTGCACAGCAAAGGAAACCATAAACAAGACCAAAAGACAGCCCTCAGAATGGGAGAAAATATTTGCAAATGAATCAACTGACAAAGGATTAATCTCTAAAATTTACAGGCAGCTCATGCAGCTCAATACCAAAAAAATAAACAACCCAATCCAAAAATGGGCAGAAGACCTAAATAGACATTTCTCCAAAGAAGATATACAGACTGCCAACAAACACATGAAAGAATGCTCAACATCATTAATCATTAGAGAAATGCAAATCAAAACTACAATGAGATATCATTTCACACCAGTCAGAATGGCCATCATCAAAAAATCTAGAAACAATAAATGCTGGAGAGGGTGTGGAGAAAAGGGATCACTCTTGCACTGCTGGTGGGAATTTGAATTGGTTCAGCCACTATGGAGAACAGTATGGAGGTTCCTTAAAAAACTACAAATAGAACTACCATATGACCCAGCAATCCCACTACTGGGCATATACCCTGAGAAAACCAAAATTCAAAAAGAGTCATGTACCAGAATGTTCATTGCAGCTCTATTTACAGTAGCCCGGAGATGGAAATAACCTATGTGCCCATCATCGGATGAATGGATAAAGAAGATGTGGCACATATATACAATGGAATATTACTCAGCCATAAAAAGAAACAAAATTGAGCTATTTGTAGTGAGGTGGATAGACCTAGAGTCTGTCATACAGAGTGAAGTAAGTCAGAAAGAGAAAGACAAATACCGTATGCTAACACATATATATGGAATTTAAGAAAAAAAAATGTCATGAAGAACCTAGGGGTAAGACAGGAATAAAGACACAGACCTACTAGAAAATGGACTTGAGGATATGGGGAGGGGGAAGGGTGAGCTGTGACAAAGCGAGAGAGAGGTATGGACATATATACACTAACAAACGTGAGGTAGATAGCTAGTGGGAAGCAGCCGCATAGCACAGGGAGATCAGCTTGGTGCTTTGTGACCGCCTGGAGGGGTGGTATAGGGAGGGTGGGAGGGAGGGAGACGCAAGAGGGAAGAGATATGGGAACATATGTATATGTATAACTGATTCACTTTGTTATACAGCAGAAACTAACACACCATTGTAAAGCAATTACACCCCAATATAGATGTTAAAAAAAATAAAATAACCCTAAGTGACCCATTTCCTATATAGGAAAATTAAATTTGCTTTTATTGGTCAAGTGCCAATAATTGTCAGGGGATAAAATTCTATTTAATGGGACGACTGTATTCAATTTGAGTTTCTTCTTTGTCATGATTTTTTGTGATGGTAAATAACCCTCTTGCTTTTTGTGGGGAGATATCCCTGAGATCTACTTTATTGTATTTCAAAAACAGTATGTTGACAGTGGCATATCTTTTTTCAGACTCTGGAATGATAAGAATATTAAGTCAATAAAAAACAGTTGTGAAGTGGAAAAAAAAAAGAAAAAAAAAAAAGGTGCTTATGGGAGCTTTTAATAAGCTAACAGCAAACTTCCAAGGCAGGAATAGATTATATAACAGTTCCCCAACACATCTGATCATAAACCCTTTTATTCTGAAAGCAGCATATGGGCCAGGGTTGTGTGGAACCCTCTCTAGGAAATGATATGCCCAGAGAAGGCAGGTGTCAGCTTGGGCTATTGCTACGTTGGCCAGGAGGCTGCTGCTGATCTGGGTGTCAGAAGCCCTGAAACCCACAGTGACACCAAAAGGCTGAAGAGTGCCCCAAGATCTAGAGATCCTTGTAAGAAATCCCCATTTCTGAGGGTGATGCATGCATGTCTCTTGCTTGCGCTCTTAAAAAGTCCAACGAATATAGAATTATCCAGGAATAAACAGTAATATAGCAAATTGGGCCTTTACTGAGTGGCTCTCATTTAAGGCTCTTAGCACTTCAAACAGTGATATTTTAAAAAGACATGTCAGTTGACCTTGGGAATAAAAGAGTAAATGTAAGCAACATTTGTCACACTGACAGGCTTGGCAAATAGTGTTTTGATTTGCCAGCAGCCCTACTCCAGACAGGAGCCACTAGTTAGATACATAAACCATTAAGCTAAAAACAGAACTATCATTACAGGTATCATCTAGTAATTTTCAGGTAATTGATGGACATTAGTCATAATCACACACAATACACAGACACACAGAGACACCCTTACAGACACACGTTCTCTCTGGTAATTCCCATTTGCATTTAATCAAGAGCTTCTAAAACTGGGAAACTTGGAAAAATCGGGCCTTCTGTGCTTTTAAGTATATATATATATATATATATATATATATCATAAACCCTTTTTTTCTCAGAGCATCCTGTGGGCTGGGATTCCATGAAACACTCTGGGAAATGAAATGCCCATGGCAGGCAGCTCATGGAGATCATGCTGCTGCTACACTGGATATAAGAGCACTGACACTCCTGGTCTCAGAAGCCCTGAAACCCACAGTAACCAAAAATCTGTAGAGATGGTTCTTGTGCTGCCCCAAGATCTGGGGATCTTTGTAATAAACCCCCATTTCTGAGAGCGACCTGGCATTAGCCAGATATCTGCTGAAAAACCCCAGCTTAAGTCCAAAGGATCTTCTCTCAAATGTTCCAGTCTACCCAGAGAACATTCACTGGCTGTACAAACCTCTCCTTTCAGCTGCCCATGTCCATTTATTTTTCGGAGGCCAGGATATCTTTCCTAAGTATCTGGTTGGATGGGAGCAATGGTAGGCCCCCCAAATCACCATATATACTTTCTAGAATGCATGCAGGCTTTAGAAGCAAGGTCTGGTGTCATAGCAGGCCCACCTGCTGAGGTCTAAAAATAGGGGAACACTGTATGTTCGAAATGCAAATCCTCTCATCACACTCTGTCCACACCCAGGAGTATTTCCCATAGGACTGCAGCTTCTGGTTCTGCAGCAGGGAGTTCTGGGTATTCCCTCTTTTTGCTCTCTGCCAACAGTTCCCAAAACACAATCCATGGAATACCATCCAGGGTTATGTTAATAGGTTTGCCTAAGAACATGCGTAAATAATTTTGGAAAATGCTACACTCAAAGTAGCACCATAGTTCCCAAACTGTGTGCTGAGGTACCCTGGGGTGCTGCAGGGAATTTACAAGAGCACTGAGGGATATTTTAAATTTTCAAGGGCAACTGTGATATTCAATATCTACTGGACACACAAAGTATTAGCTAGAAGTAATTCCAGTTTCATTCCAGTGTCATTCCATTAAATGACATCATTTCTTTTCAGACCTGGGTGTTTGGTTGTTGGTGTGAAATAAAGTAGGTGCTGTGTGACAATCAGTACAGAACAGGATGTGAGGGCAGTAGTGTCCAATCGGATTCCAAAGTTTGAGAAGCTGTGCAGAGCCCAACAAGTACACATATTCCACTAGTAAGTATTTGTGATTAGTTAAGGATGAAATAAAAATATGATTTTTTTCTTTCAATTTATATTGATTATTTTTTCAAAGAGCTACAAAGTTGTTAGGATATAAGTACTTATTCAGCTAGTCAGCCCTTACTACTTAATAAATGGAGCTGATAGGTATTTCTTTTATCCATGGAGCATGGTGGAAATATTACTGAAGCACTTAATGGTACCTCAAACTAAGAAATGTTGGGACCCTGAGTATTACTGTATTAAAGGCTCTGCGAAGTCCTTCAGCAAGAAAGATAGACAGAGTTTGAGCCTTACACTTCTCGGTTCAGCACACCCATGAACAGCCTTCTTTACAACATCATCTCAGGAAATCTAGGTGGATGTTACCCAGGATTTGCTCTATGATCTGACAGGTTCAAAAAAAGAGACCAGACTCTTACTTATTCCCACAATTAACATTTAAAAATTATTTCTCCTCAATCATCCATTTAAGAAATATTAATTGTGTGCCCTATTATGCATCATGTACTATGCTTGGCTCTAAGGATAAAAATTTATAAGACATGGACCTGGCCTTCAAGGAGTTCACCCTCAAAAGGAGGCATTCATGTTAATTTATCTGAAAATTCAGCCACTTCTCATCACCTTCATTACTGCTATCCATCCTTGTTTAGGGCACATCCATCTCTTGCCCCAGTTATTGCAATAACCTTCCAACTGGTCTCCCCATTTCCCCCTTGTCCTCCTACAGATCATTCTCAACAAGGCAGCGGCATGATTATTTTAAGTCCCATCATGTCACTTCTCTGCTTAGAACTCTTCTAAAAGTGCCCTAGTTGATTTCACAACAAGTTAAAGGCCTTGGGCAACCCTCTGACACCACTACCCACTCCCTCTTTCTGTATTACCAACTTGTCTCCCCCTGCTCACTCGCTCTAGCCATCGTGGCCTCTTGCTGTTCCTTGAAGCCATCTGGCAAGTTTCTGCCTCAGGGCCTTTGCGCTTGCTGTTCCCTCAGCTTTCCCCAACTACCCCATCTCTTCCCCGACACGTCCATGGCTGGTTCCCTCATCTTCTTCAGGTTTTTGTGCACTTTTACACTGAGGCTTTCCCTGAACACTCCATCTAAAATCGCCACCCTCCCCACCACCACTTCATGGCTTCTGACCTTTGTCCAGCATTTTCTCCATAACACGAATCACCATCTGATGTATTATCTATTTAATGAGGCCTTATTTATTAAGTCCACCTTTCCACACCAGCATGTGAATTCCACGACAGTGGGGAATTTCATTCATTTGATTCCCTGGACTATGCTCAGCATTAGAGAACACAGCCAGCTACACAATAAGAGTTAATAACTCATTTTATTATTGCTGAAGACACAATGATAATGCAACACAGTAAGTGCAGTGATAGAGATGTGCCCGGGGATTTCAACATCACCAGCCTGAGCTGATGGAAAAGATAAATTATTAGTCAATCATGCAAAGGACACAGAGGCTAGTGGGAGGACAGGAAGGTCATTTGAAGCAAAGGGGATGGCATGAGCGGAGGAAAGACAGCACCCAACTTTACGTGTAATTTATGAAATTGTTCTCCAACCAGTGTCAGGAGAACAAATGGAGACCACCAGCTGTTCCTCCTTCACATGTTTGCCATGACTGCTTAATTACCAGTCTCCCTGAGAGAGGGGATTTTTCTGGAGGCTGCTCAGGTGCAGACTTTATTTGCTCCTACAGGATCCTGGAAAACCCTAACCCAGTTTGGTCTTCTATGACAGAGGCTGAAGCGCCCCGCACCATGGGTCAGGAGGGCGTGGTGGGATGGCAATGGGGAAGGGGGCCTTTGAGGAAGAGGGGCCACCGTGTTCCAGAAGGCTGCTGCTTCTGTAGCTACACCCCCCCCCAAATCGGGCCAGTGACATCCCCCATTTGAGAAGGGAGGCTGTTCTCTCTCCGTCCAGGCTGCCCTTAAAGTCTGAATCACCCCAAGGGGCTCCATGGAACAGCTGGGACCTACCTAGGCCCTTAGACGGTGCCATCCTAGGATTGGCATTACCCAGAAGAGCTTTGCATTTCCTATTCCTCACATACCAGGGAGATACAAACAATGGTCCAGATATAAGTGAGTGGTCAGCAGTGTCTCTCCGTGGAGATTCTCCATCCTAAGGACTTGTGCCCACCTAGCCTCTAGCAGCTGCTGAGGCCACTCTGGGAGGACAGCAGGTGGGGTCTCTGTGAGCTCTGGGTGGTTCAAGATGCTGAAAATAACTGCAAGAGGGCAGGGAGGCTGTACTGAGAGGACGGGGTGGCCCACCTGACCTGCCCCTGCACCACCGTGCCGTTCCTCTCGGCCACCAGAGCCTGTTCTGAGCATGGTACCTGGTATGAAGCATTAGAGACCGAACTTCCAGTGTGCAGCATCCGTGCCCAGAAATGACAACTATCATCGTCACCAGCTGCGGCAAACCCTCCTCCAGCAGCTGCTGGATAGGAAGCCGAGAGCTCAGGCACCGTCCCTGTGACCTGGGCAGTAATGCCCCTTGGACATGGTCGAGGGCAGGGCCAGGGCCAGGCCCAGGCCACACAGGGTACCATGCCCACTGTTTTCCCATGCTCCGGGGAACCAGGATGCACAGAACCTTCCAGAACCATGGCCTTCAGGAGGCACTGTGCAGATTCCCTTCCAAGCAAGAGGACTGACTGGGGTTCTGCTGGAATGTGGAAACAGGGCAAGCAGGACCCACAGCTGTGTAGCATGAAGCACAGCACCGAAGGCCAGGTCATAGGTGATGGGTGATGGCGGTGGTGAACAGCGGGGGGTCAACCTGACTTATCATATCCGAACAAGAGAGGTGTGTAGTTGATAGTAAAGAGCCCTTCCCTGTGCCCTTACCCGGAGACCTGAGAGGAAGAAGCCACAGGGGCAGTGAGACAGCTTGGTTACCTGGGATTTTTTTGCAGGGGGTTCGGGGAAATCTCTCAGGCTCTATCTGCCCGTGTCTGTATGGTTCTCTAACTCCATGTGGCTTCCAGGGCCACCATGGAGCACAACTCCAAGGGGTGCCATTCATATCACAGTCTATGGCCCTGGATTTGGAACTATTGTCTTATCCCTGAATTTTGTCTCTTTGCCCAGAGGCTCAGACTTAGTCAACTGGCAGCTTAAATTTGGAAATGGGTTTTACCCCCTGGATGCCATCATTTTGGTCATCTTTGGTGTCACGCTTTGCAAAGCAGAGACTGATCCAGAGCAATCCCTTAATCCCCAAGATTCTGCCCAAGTCTACAGAGAGTGAGATGATACACAAGAAGGCATGGGTGGGATAGGGAGGGTGGGAGGGAGGGAGACGCAAGAGGGAAGAGATATGGGAACATATGTAAATGTATAACTGATGCACTTTGTTATAAAGCAGAAACTAACACACCATTGTAAAGCAATTATACTCCAATAAAGACATTAAAAAAAATAAAAATAAAGAAGGCATGGGAGCCTGGAGACAGCGGCAGGATTTAAGGGACTGATGTGCGAAAGTGATGGAGGTACCTCATCCACAGAGAGCTTCCCACTGGCCTTGCCTCCCATGTGATCATCATCCTCCATCAGTCACTCCATCTATTTCCTCATAACCCTGAATGGCTTCTTGATATGTATTTATTTGTTAATTGCCTATCTCCTTCGGCTTGAATGTAAGTTTCATTTAGAGCAAGGACTTTGTCCATCTTCGTTCACTTCATGTGTTCAGGGCCCAGCACAGTGCCTGGCTCAGAGTAGATGCTCAGTAAATCCATGTGAAAAGGAATGAATGGGTGAGGAGTTGGTGGTGTCAGAGAAGCTGGAAAAAGAAAGTGTTCCAAGAAGAACAAGGTCAACAGGCAGCGAACACTTTTGAGGGGTCTGATGAGGGAGGATCAGAGGGTCGATGGATGTCGCAATTAGGGCAGTGGTGAGTTTTCCCAGAGCAGTATGGTGGAGCGGTCAGACTGCAGCTGGGTTACTGTGGGGAAGCCGCCCCTAGGAAGGGAGGAAGTGGGGACACTAAATCTAGACGGTTCTCTCAAGCAGCGGGGTTGAAAGGAAGACGGTCAATCAGAAGCTAGTTTTAAACAAAAGCCTTTTTTGCCCCCTAGTCAGAAAATGCTCATTTCCACTTTCCTCTCCTGCCCACCCCTTCCTGTGGCTCCTCTCTGGGCACACACCATTAATCATCTTTCATTACTTTATTTTTTAATAGAATAAGCAAGTTCATGGGCCTTTGTTTCAGTCTAATAGTCATTGTCTCGGCAGGATAATAATTGATACCTTAAGTGACCTCATTAATCAGCAGGGACAATTATAAGGACATAAGGGGAGGATGATTTGCCATGTCGCCTGTCTAGAAAAGAAGGAAAGGTCCCCACTACCTCTAGGTCAGAATGGGACACTTCCATGGGTGACTAACTCCTCATTAGTCCACCTTCCTGGGTCCCTTTGAGCAAAGCAGAGACAAGACATCTCCAAGGAAGGTTAAAATGTAGTTGTACACGTAGGGTCACAATGGGCCCATTTTCATTGCTGGGCTCTGCCACCCTTGAAGCTCTCTTCCTATCTTTCTTCCTTGGGGAAGAAAGGTCTGCCTTGCTCTAGAGATTTCGGAAAAGGCCAATGAAAATATAGCTTTAGTAGATAAACTTCTCAAAGCGTGGCAAGAAAGCATGCCATTTCAAGGCAGCCTTGGATAAACCTTTTGATCAAGTGGCATGCTCTCTCCAAGTGCATGCTCATCACTTTCATTCCCTTTGGAAAAGAATTACCAGGTGGGAAACTCAGGAGAATGTGACAGGTATGGAGTACCTGCCTTTCAATAAGGCATCAACGCACAAGAAGAGGAAAGGTGGGCTAGACATCACCACAGTAATACAAATTCTTTACCTGCTCAACCACCATGCCCAGATGTCAGCTGGGAATAGGGTTTTGTAACAGAGTCCAGCCCTTGGTCCTGCCCTGTCCACCATAATTTTTAAATAAAGTCCTTATATTGGAGTGATTTGAGATCTATAGAAAAGTTGCAAAGACAGTACAGAGAGTTCCCGTATACCTTTTAACCACTTTCTCCTAAAGTTAACGTCTCCCATAACCATGGAATTGGCCAAAATGAAGAGATGAACAATGGCATTTTACTAGGAATAAACTACAGCCTTTATCTGGATTTCACCAGCATTTCCACTTCTTCTGTTCCAAGATCCAATCCAGGGTACTACACTGCATTTAGCACCATCATTTTTAACGTCTTGTACGGGAACACAGCTAGCACCCTGGTCAACTTATGACTGGTGTGATAGAGACCCAAATCCAAAAGGTCCCTCGAGGCTTAATACAGAGGACTTGC
This sequence comes from Lipotes vexillifer, assembly GCF_000442215.2. Classification (NCBI taxonomy): domain Eukaryota; kingdom Metazoa; phylum Chordata; class Mammalia; order Artiodactyla; family Lipotidae; genus Lipotes; species Lipotes vexillifer. The sequence goes on along the minus strand of NW_006780610.1, from coordinate 7,131,971 downwards.
ATTGAAGACAGATAAGGGTAAATTTTTGTCCTTGACCCCTAGACCCAAACTGTAAAAGTAGTTGCCAAACATTCCTGGAGCTCGAAGCTGACTCTGATTGCGCGCTCTGGTGCTAAGAAAGCTTGAGACCTTGGGATGCCTTCCCAGGGCTAGAGTGTCGGAAGGGAGAGGGCGCCGATTCTGGTCTATCCATGTGGATTTGTTTACCTCCTAACTGCTTCTATTTTTCTAAATCGTATTTAAAAGTAAGAATCTTGGGCTTTCCTGGTGGCGCAGTGGTTGGGAGTCCGCCTGCCGATGCAGGAGACACGGGTTCATGCCCCGGTCTGGGAAGATCCCACATGCCGCGGAGCGGCTGGGCCCGTGAGCCATGGCCGCTGAGCCTGCGCGTCTGGAGCCTGTGCTCTGCAACGGGAGAGGCCCCAACAGTGAGAGGCCCACGTACCGCAAAAAAAAAGTAAGAATCTTTCAGAAACACAAGAAAGTCCAGAGAAGAATATAATAAGCACCTTTGTGTTGAACACCCACTAAGGAAAAGAAGCACTGTAAACACAGTCGTAGCCCTGGGGAGCTCTCCCCCCTCCCCCGGCATGGCGACAGGACCCTCCATAATCTGGCTTCTGCCTCTTTTCCCATCAGTCATCGGCCCCCACCGCAAACAACAATAACAATAAACAAATACGCAAAGTACCAACTCACCCCCAGCACTCCAGCCATACAGAAGGTCGAGCGATTCCCCAAATACAGCCATGGTGTATACACGCTGGCCCCTTTATACCCACTATCCTCTCTGCCTGGACTCTTCCTGCACATTCATCCCCTGCCATTTCCCAATTCCAGTTTCTTCTTTAAGACTTGGCTCAAGTGGCACCTCCTTAGTAGTGCCTTCCTGATCCTTCCAGGTGCTCTGCCTCTCAACTCTCCTTGCTCTGGACACATCTCTCCAAACTGCACTGACTTCTCTATTTCCTTTATGTTTCTGCTTTGAGCTCTCCAAGGTCAGGACCCGTGTCCGGTTCGTCTCTAGATCCCAACATCCAAGCCTAACGCCTGGAATAAAGAGGTGCTTGGGGAATATTTGAGACGCTTGCAGTTTAGTGTGATAATTAAGAAAATAATCTCTAAAGCTAGCAGTGCTTGGGTTTGCATCCTGGCTCTGCTACTAACTAACTGTGTGATCATGGTCAGGTGCCTTCACGTCTCTGTGCCTCACTTTCCCCTTTGCCAAATGGGGATTAATAATGGTATCTCTCACACAGAGTGTTGAGATGATTCAATGAGTTAATATAGGTAAAATGTTTAGAATAGTGCTTGGTGCACTGTAAGTGCTCAATAGCTATTATTATTTCTATCAAAGTTTTTAGCACCTGGTACCTATAGTCACCTGGATCGGGTTTCCACAAAAGCAAGACCTAGCTTAAGGATTCGTGTGCAAGTGAGTTTATTTGTGAGTTGATTCCAGGAAGCACAGTGAAGGAGAGGGGAAGTGAGTTAGAAAGGAGGTGCATCCCATAAAGGGGTGCTAGTCACACAAGGTGTCATTGTGAGCCCCACTGGGGGATGCTGGGAGTAGGTGTAGAACAGGCAACTCAGAAGTCATACCTGAAGGGAGAGGAAGCTGGGGTATTGATCCACCAACTGCCTTCCTTTGTTGGTTGCTCCTGGAGACTTTAGCTCCAACCACTGAGCTATGGTCGGGGTCTCTACTGGCTCTGCTGCGTCTCCCTCCACTCCCATTGGATACTTAAGCACATGATCTATGGGGAGGGTGGAGGGCAAATGCTCAAAAAGGACTTCTGATTGTGCCCCTGGCTGCCTGCCTTCTTGCTCTGCTCAGGTCTGTTGAGTGCTGCTGGCCCCCTGCCCCGTCTCTCCCCGTGACTCCATCCTGATCACAGCTTCCCAAGGGCTGGCACCACAGAGGGGCAACAGCACTGAAAACTGATCAGGGTAATGGGCCAGCGAGCCATGCCATCCTCAGCGCCAGGCTGATGACTAACAGAAAGCATCCCTTCTCCCTCTCATGGACCCCTCATCCCTGGGCTTCCCTCGTCAGTCCCATTCTGACAATTTTTTCTGCAGCTTTAGTAGCAGCTCCTGGCATTGTGGCAGGACCCATAGCAACACGTACAGCCCATTATGGTGATTTGTGGCCAGGTCCCCGTCCTCTCCCAGCAGGTGGCTCAGAGGCTGGGCCTGAGAGAGGTGGGCTGAGAGAGGATCCAGATGCCCCCTCCTGCCCTCCGCCCCCCGCCCCCACCTCCTCCTCCCTGGCTGCCAGCTTCTCATTACTCCCTTCCATAACCCCCTCGCTTGTTTGTCCCTGGTGCCTGGTAATTAGGCTGTGTTTATTAAACCATGGGCTCTGGCTCTGCTCACCCGAGCTCTGCTTACCGTAGATTTTCCTGCTAGGACCGCAGAGATCGTAAAAACAACAACCCACCTTGTCTCTCAGGCTTATTTACTAACTTTGCCATAAATAATCAGGGCAATTTGCGTATTACTACTTGGCTTTTTATAGCACCACACATCTGAGCACTGGCAGGCAAGCTGGGAGCTGGGCAAGGTGAGCCGTGCTCTAGGTTGGCAGTGACATTGGCCAGAGAGGCCTCTGGCTTCCTCCTTTAACCCAGACTGTTCGGCAGGCTTGGCTTCTCCTGGCCTGAAAGCAGACGGGGGCCCAGTGTAGAGGTGGGAAGAGAGGGGAGAAGGGGAAGCCAGGCATAGCCACCTGGTCAGGGGCAGAGGTGGGCACAGCTGTAGTGGGAAGGGAGAACTCCAAGGTGCCCCTTGGCAAAGGATGGCCTTTGTGCTGAGGGCAGAAAGGCCCCATCCCCAGGGTCCTCCATCACATAGGAGCTGGTCCAAGCAGAGCACTTACACACTTGAATCAGACCCTGGCTCTGTCATCTGCTCACTGTGTGACCCTAGGCAGGTCACATCCCTTCTCTAATCCTCATTTCCTCACCTGCAAAATGGAGAGAATGATGGCACCTCCCTCAGAAGATCTTTGTGATGACTCAGGGAGTTAACATAGGGAAGGTGCTTAGCAGGATGCTGGCATAGAGGAAGGGGTCAATATGATGGTGATAATGATATAAAAACAAATTATGATGATAATGATATAAAAACAATTCCTCTACATTCCTACAGCCATCAAACAGAATTTACGAAGAAAAATAAACCAAGATATACTCAGGAAAGAGAAGGATTTAGCTGTCAGGCTACAGTCTGGATCAGGATGGAAAGATGTAAAGGGCCCACAGCAGCAGAGGGACTCCGTACCCACAGAGGCCGCCGAGGGGGCAGGGAGAGGCCGGGTTTAGGGCTATAACTGAAGGCCGGCAGGCATGGAGTGGGTGTCAGCCCTGAGGGGCCACATATGCCCGCAGGGCCACTCCACCCTGGTTCCCAAGGCACACAACTGGCCTTCAGCCCTGCTCATCCTGCCTTACTAAGCTCTGGTCAGCTCCCTCCCCCGGAAGACAGGATCCTGCTCCCCACGCCCCAGCCCTGAATTGCATTCTTACTTCATCCCCTGCCAGACGGGAAGCGTGTTACAAACTGGATGCTACATCCTTACTTGTTCTGAACCGTGGGAGGGGAACCCCAGCCCGGACCAGCTTTAGAAACTTCTGCCTCTTGGGCACTGGTCAGTGAACATACCAAGCAATGAAACCCAGCTCCCCACCCCCACTGCCACCCCATCCCATATTTGAGGTTCCTGCAAATCTGGAGACAGGGCTCCAGGCTACGTCCCACGGAACAGAAGCATGAAGGTCAGGCACAACACAAAGAAATGAGCGACAACCAGAGTAATGTGCCTGACTGGGCCCTGCTTGAGTCACGAGGGCTCAAGTACTGGGTGACATTGTGGCCATCAGGTCGCTGCTACTCGTGAAAAAGGACGAAGCTGTGAGTATCACCAGGAGTCAAGGTGCTTCCAACGACCAGCGATGGCTATGCCCCAGTGGCTGGGATGGGCAAGTGGGCCTTTCAGGGCCTTTCGCCATGTGTGCCTCTGCCTGGCGCCCTCTCCCCTCTGCTCTGCCCGCCCTGCCCTTCGGATCCCTGGGGGTCCTTCTGTGAAAACTCACACCAGTGCCGCCCCTCCCCCGCCCAGGCACACTCTCTCTCTGCTAGCATCCTACTTATTTCTATCAGAAAGCTTACTGAAAGCTGTAATCCCTTTGTTTGTTCCTTTGTTTACTTAATAATCTCTCCTCCTACAGGCTAAATTTGAGCGAGATGGGAATCTGTGTGCTTTGTTCCTCCACTGTTTTCCCAATGCCTTGTTCACCCCTGCAGGGTGACCACATGGCCCATTATAATTAAGACATTACTCAGCGCCCTCGGTGCCTGGCCCCAGTAGGTGCTCAGTGACTATTTGGGGAATGAATGAATGAGTGAGTGAAAGCAGGCAGTGGGAGCAGTGGAAGCCACTACGTGGTTACCACAGCACACCCAGGTCTGGGGGGGTGTCTCTTAACTGTGTTAGTTCACACGCCCACCCTTCCATCCTTCCACCGTGCTGCACCATTGGGCATCTTCACATCTTCACCTCTGGGCCGCCAGAAGCTACAGGCATGGCTGGAATGGACCCCTTGGGCTTCACCACCTCTGTGAGATGGAGAAGAGAGGGAAAGAAGAAAGGCAGGAGAGCACAGACTGCCAGGAGCTGAGGGTGTGGGCCAGACAGGCAGGCCCAACAGACGTGATACCTCAGAGGGCAGGGAGTGTGAGCTAAGACCCCTGGGTCAGGTGCTTGAATATCTGCAAAGAGGCTGTGCAGGTGACGGGGTGCAGGGCTCAGAAACAAGACTTCAGGAGACGAAGTTGAGCCCCACCATCCTTTCCATGGACAGAAAGAACGGAGATTTCTTAGGGGGCTGTTTAGAAGTGGAAGGAGCAGAGAATGAGGACATTGGGGAAGGAAGGGGCAGGTAGGTGTGCAAAAGATGGATTTTTTACTTTGCTTTCGAAGAATGGTAATAACCAAGCCTCTGTGCAGGCTGAAGTGAAGGAGCGGGAAAGGGGCGAATGAGAGTGCAGAGAGACAGTCAGTGGGGGATGGTCCAAGCAGGACTGGCCCTGAGAGCCAGGGAGAAGCGTGGCCTCAGAGGAAGAGAGACCGATGGGAATCTGGCAGGTCTCTGAGGCAGAGGGGCCTCTAAGAGGACCTCAGTAAAATGAGAAGTGACGCCTTCTACTGAGTTCAGTTACGTAACACGTGGGGCCCCAAGCAAAATAAAAATGCAGGCCCTGGTTCAAAAATGATTAGGAGTTTCAAAACAGTGACAACAGAAGGTTAAACCAATTGTGGGCCCTTTCCAAGCCCAGGTCACACACCATGAAGTGGGCGCTGGCTGTGCACCAAGATGAGAAGGGTGGAGGATGTCAAGAGACCAGAGGAGGTTTGGGGAGGCCAGCAAAGACATGTGATCCCGGATGCAGGATGGAGATAACCGAGGCCGTCTAGACCATGGGGAGGACCCAGGTAGCCACTGCAAACTGAAATGGAGGTGACCAGACACTGATGTGACCCCAGAGGCAGATGGTGGGAGTTATCCAGGAACTGTTTATCTTCAACACGCTCGGCAGGATAGAGTGCTTATTTCATGTAAATTCTGAACCTCACTTCTCAAGATCCGTGCAAACCTGACTGGGCTGGTCCCTCTCCCCAGCCACTGCTCACACTGTACCCTCTCCCTGGCATGCCCTGCCTTGTCCCGTCCTTCCAGCCAAATCGGATTGATTCTTCGAAGCCCAGCTTGGGTCCCTCCAGGAAGTCTTCAAAGATAAGACACTGCCTTCTGACAATGCTCAGGCCATCAGTGATCCTATGTCCCTTTCCAGCCTGGGAGGGCTCAGGGGAGTTGGGGTGAGGCCGGGGGTATCTGGGGCGTTCTCATCCCCGTCTGTCCCTACAGCATTGAGCGCCGTGGAGTTCATCGCTGATGGGATGAGGGCAGGGGGACCCCAGAGAGGCTGGATTCCTCCCATTGGTCTAGGACAAATTAAATGGGGAAAAAAGAAAGCAGTTATAAAATAGGATATACAGTATGATCTAATTTTGGTCAACTCAACGTCTAAGTGTATGGGGGTGTTATCAGTGGTTCTTTTTGGGGTGGCAACGTGACAGCTGACTTTTTAAAAATTCTCCTTCATAATAGTCTGCATTTTCCAAGTTTTCTAAAATTAGAATATATTTATATAATGAAAGCCTATGTATCAAAGGAAGGGAAGGAGAAGGGCTGGGAGGCGGAGAATGGGGAGGCCTAGAGGGAGCTCTGACGGGGGGCTCCTGTCCCCTGCTCCCCGGTGGACGGACCCCGCCCCTGGGTGCCCCAGAATTCCTTCTCATGGGAAGACACGCTGTTCAGCTCCCAGGCAACAAATGTAGGACTTGTGCAAGTCACAGGCTCCCTGTTTCTATTTTGTTCCTCTCTCTTCCACTCTGTATTTTGTAAGAAGCTAATTTTAAACTCTCCAGATGCCATATTTTTTATCTTTTCAATTGATTCTTTGCAGAAATGGAGTAACAGAAGTGCCACGCATCTGGCTAAGGGGACAGGAAAGGAAGGCCAGGAAGGCTTGGGAAGCAGTCACTGTCCGGCCCGCATCTCAGCCAGGCCTCACCTTCGTGTCCCTGGCTTCCGCCTCGAAGCTGAGATGCACAGAGACCCCACCCACCCGCATCCCCAGGGGCCCGAAAAGCGGCTTTTGGCCACGAGGGCAGGCAGCTAATTGCACAAGAGCTCATAACCTACAGGTATGGAAGAGACCTTGGGACAGAGAGAGCGCTCACTTTCTCTGACCCCTAGAGCAGTGGGCCTCAGCCAGGGGCAATTTTGTCCCCTCCAGGGACATCTGGCAATGTCTGAAGACATTTTTTGGCTTCTCTAATGGGGGAGGGGTGCTCCTAGCAGGAGAGGGATGCTGCTAAATACCCTAACACGTGGAGGACAACCCCCCGCAATTTAGAGTTACCCAGCCCCAAACATCAGTGGTGACACCGTGGAGAAAGGCTCCGTGAAGGCCCTTTCTTGTGCACCTTCTCACCCTGGCAGCAAGGCGGCCTCCTTCTCTGCCCCATCCTTGGGTTACCCAGACACACATCAAGGCTCTCACAGAGGAAGACAAGGCCCTGGGCTCTCCTGGGCACTGAGGGCCACCACTCACAGATCCTGTGCCATCTCACTGTTAAGAGTGGGGCTCAGGGGCCACCTGAGTTCAACTCCCAGCACCAGCATTTATGAGTCACTTAATGTCCCTGTGCCCCAGCTTCCTCATCTATAAAATGGGGACACTTGCTTCATAGGGTTATCATAAGATGTAGAGTTAATACAAGCAGAATGCTTACAGCCGGTGCCTGGCACCCAGCAAGTGCTCAGTAAGGAGCAGCCTTGGGTGTAACTCAGGTGAGTGAAACTGATCCCTGGGCACCATAACTCACCATAGCCACAGAGCGTCCCCATCACCGACACAGGAACACACCCTCCGGCTCTGGTTCCCACAGACCTCCTGGAGGCCTTATAACCTGTTACTATGATTGCCATGCATATGCATAGCCCAAGTATTACCCCCATTTTCCCAGTAGGAGATTGTTGGCTCAGCTGGGTGAGGGGACTTGCTCTAAGCCTCTCCATATCTGGGTGTAGGATCCCCACAGCAGGGGCCAGGATCAGACAAAACCCCCTTCTGGAGAATTTTCTGGCCTCCCTTCCAGTGTGGACTCAAGCAGGACAGATGTACCTCTTAGGACCCTCGACTACTGACCTTGATGAATCTGAAATCAACCAGAGCACCTTCTAGCATGCCCTTTGACCTCACCGGGATCCAGGAGTTGGCCATAGCTCAGGACTTGACCCAGAAAGCACCCACCAGGCCCTCCGAGGTTCTGCAATGGCATTTTTAGCCAGCAACATTTGGACCCAGCCTAAAAATACACCCTAAACCCTTCAGCTATTTTTATTAACAAGTAATACATGTCATTGGCATCTACCAAGGGTGTCTGTGGCACACATGCCTGGTGACAAGAGAGTGACCTGTACATCTGACACTGTCACCTTAATGTGGATGCTTTAAAATGTCTTAAGCCAGGAAGTCCTGCTGGGGCCCTGTTTCAGGATATATGTTTGAGCTGGCCTGAGCTAGCCATGCAGAAGACAGGGGACACAGAGCACAGGGAAGGTGGAGGAGGGGGCAGAGGGAGGGACAGTGGCGGCATGACCATGAGCATGAGAACAGAGAATCAGGACCCATCCCAGAGGGTGGGGCAGTGGGCACAGGAGGACAGCCAAGGGCAACCTCTAAATCTCTGCTTTTGAACCTGCAGCCTGTCCTGCTTGACGGCCCCCAGTCCCACCCTTGCTTCTGCTGGTTTTTAAGACCCTTCTCTGACTCCACAACTGACAGCCAGTGGAAAAGCAAAGCAAAAAACTTGGCTGCAGAAACCAATTCCCCAGCCCTGCTCTGCAAGACGACGTTCCCCGAAATCCTCCCCTTTCCCATGACCTCCCTCTCTCCTCCCTCCTGATTTCCTTCCTCTGAGAGTGTCTTCTCGATTTCCTGGAACAAACTTCCCTCCTCTCTCCCGTGCCCAGCTCTGCCTTGGAGTCCCCCAACTCTTTCCTTCTTTTTCTCCCACCGTCTTCCTGCGCTCAAAGATGGGGGCACTCTGCAGGATGTGCACAGAACCCATCAGGTCTGTGCTGGGGTCAAAATCTCCAAGAAGCACCTGCTAGAAACCATCCCCCCAAATCTCCATTTCTCTCCTGCGGGTCTAGGTCAGCCTGGGTACAAGGGCACTGACCAGCCCTCTGCAGGGCGGCTGCAGGGCGTACAGGGCACTGGCTTTGGAGTCAGCAGACTTGGGTTTAAGTCCATCTCTGGGGCTTACCAGCTGCTGGAGCTTGGGATGGTGACTCAGCCTCTCTATCTCAGTTTTCTTTACTGCATAATAGGGGTGAAAATTCTTCCTGGAATTATTATGGAGAGTAAAGGAGATAATTCCCAGAAAGCCTTTAGCACTGTGCCCAAAACATAGTAAATGCTCACAAAGTATCAATTTCTGTTATTATTATTGACATTCATGTGCACAGCCTCTAAAGCAGGAGTTCTGAACCTGGGGCTCAAAGGTGGGCCCCAAGGGGTTTATGTGTCCATCCATTAAATTAAATGCACATTGTTAAATGAGTGTGTATGTACCTGGGGGGAGAGGAGAATCCGTTGCTATCACCAGAAGTTCAGAGGGGCCCGTGACCCCCACCCTGCCAAAGTAGGAACTTGGGAACAATATTGTATAGTGGTTAAGGCTATGAGCTCTGAAGTCTGACCACCTGGGTCCAAATCCTAGCTCTGTTGCTTACTGACCTACTCCACTACTCCTCACTCCAATCTCCATCCATAATACAGGGATAGTAATAATACCTCCCTCACAGGGCTGTTGAGAGCACGAAATGACAGGCTGCTTATCAGGCTTAGAAGAATGCCAGGCACATTATGTCCATGATCTGTGTGTGTTTTATACAAAATTATACAGATATAATTTTACTGTTATTTTTTACTATCAGGAACCACTGTCCCAAAGCCTGCTTTTGATTTTCCTACTCTCTTCCTTGCTTGCTCCCTCCTGCTTCCCACTCTCTGCCTTGGAATTGCCTCTCCCTCCGCATTCCCTTCTTGTTGGCATCATAAAATATGCCCTAAATCAGTAGAGGGTAGGGACAGAGGATGGCAGGGGGCGGGGGAGAATCAAAGCTTGGGGTTCAGCAACCAGCCTGGTAGAGGGGGAAGTGCAGTGAGGCTGGAGGCTCGAGACCTGGGGGCTGGCAGGGCCCTGGGGACCCTGTCTGACGTGGAGTCGGGAGTCCGGAGCAGAGTCCAGCTACTGGGACAAGTGGGCTAGTGAGAGTCAAGTGGAGTCCAGCCCCGGCCTAGGGAGCCAGGGCTCAGGCAGGCTGGGGCCCAGCAGGCATGGACGAGCCAGGGGGCCTGGTGAACCGCAGCAGAGCAGGTACCGGCGTGTCTGGGTCCCCAGATCCTGGGCCCAGGATGCTCAGCCCTGAGTCACCCCCTGGTAAGGATGGGATCTCTCCACAGTCAGGTTGGGGCAGGATGGGTTGGGGTGTGGGGAACAGCATCACCTGCAGCTGAGCAGGCATGGGGCAGTGGATAGTGATACGGAATGATCACGTTACAGACATCACAAATTCCTGGAAGCAGAGTGAAACGACTCTGCTCTGAGGGACCAGTGATCAGTGGTACTGGCAGGCCCATCAAGCCCAGGGAGATTCATGGAGAAAGTCATGGCTGGCTCTGTCTGCCAGCAACGAAGGCACTTTGGAGGACGAGCAAGGCTCACCCCGACTGGGCGCATGGTGGGCAGCCAGGGAAGGCTGGCGTGAGGGGACGGGCTCCGGAAACAAGCCTGCGATTAGAGGGGAAAATATTGAGAAATATATGTTTACTCAAATTCTACACTTGATCAGAATGAAACACACATCTTTAGCCATAAAGGCAGGATTAAGACAACAGGGCATTATTTGCAAACACTCAGCAGCCATCGGCACAGACATAAACATGTGCCAAAGACGTAAATCTGAGCGATGAATGCCTCGTTCTACTGCTACTGAAACACCGTTCTTACGTCCTGCCTGGATTCATTCATGCCTGGGTCTTCATTCTTATTTGGTTCTTCTCCATTTAACAGACTCTGCAAGGGATGGGCCAAAGACTCGTACATAAGCAACCAATATTCTGCCGCTCCAGGGAGCCAGGGCCCCAGGAGCTGCTGGGAAGGGCTCAGAGACCCTCTTGAACAGGCCATGAGCCAGGAGCATTGGCATCACCAGGATCCTCACTGGGAGATGCAGAATCTTGCCCTTCTCCGCCCCCCAAGACGTGCAGAATCTGAACGGGCACTTTCCCCCAAACCCCAGGCGACTTGCATGCACATTAAAGTTTGTGAAGCACCCATCTAAACCACTGTGGGTCAGTCTTTGAAAACCTTGCGGCCCCTTGTGATCCACATGAAATGATCACTTCCTTCTTTAATGTGCTTTAAAATTTCAAAATAATGTGAATACAAACAAATCAAAGGAATGGTTATTCTGAAGATGCTTTTTAAACTGCATGTATATCTCCCCTCCGTCTCCTTTCTAGAATATTAGATGCAACACCATTGCCCCCACTCTAAGGGTCTGGGTTGGGGAGAGGCATGTCCCCAGGTGGAGCATCACTGATCTACAGAGCAATGGCCCCCACTGTACAGGTGAGGCATCTGTGGCCCAGAGAGAGGCAGCCCTAGAAGCCTCAGCTTCTGCACTGATTCTTGCAGAAGCTGTAAGTCCAGTGCCTCTTGAGGCAGGGAACCCCACTTCTAGACAGATACCAGCGTTCCAAGTGACCTGAAGTTTGCTCACCCCGTTCCTTGCATGTCGCAGCCTGAGTGCCGCCATCTGGTGTCAGCTTTTGATTCCTTTCCCCAGGCCTTTGACAACAGCCATCATTTCCCTAAGAGCTTCTTTCTCCAAGTAAACACCTTGGAGTCCTTCAGCTTCCATCTTGCAATATAAATGACATCCCTTTTCATCTTTGGTCACTCTCCTTTGGACCTACTTTGGTTTGTCACTATCCCTCTGTGGGTATGCATGGAAAGTAATAGAATTGTTTCCTTTTCTTCTATATTGAACTTTGTATTAACTGAAGAGGCATTCTTACTATAAAAATAACACCACTATGTTACAAAACAATTTAAAGATTACAAAATGATCTATAATCAAGCATCCTAATACCTATATTATTAGCATGCTGCTGTGTTTCCCTCCGATCGTTCTCACCTGTGTATAAGTTCTTACACAGCGATATATATATAATGCACAAGCAAGTCTAGAGCATGCTTCGCTTTTTGAACTCCAACTTTTTTTTATGCTGCAACAGTCGTGACAGTCGTCCTTAGCATCCCCTCCCAGTGTGTAAAGGAGAAGTTAACTCAGTCTCCCGGCCTGGTTTGGCCAGTTCAGAAGAAAAGAGAACAGTTTCTCTCACTCATGCTCTCCAAAGGCAGCTCCCACCTCACTCTTCATACTGTGTCCAATGGGGACCAAGTCTCCTCAGGGTTTCATGAATGGTGCCCCCTCTTCTACCCTGTACTGGTGTCACCTATTTGGGGGGGGGATGACTTAAATACACAGTGTATTCATTCATTCATCTGTCCACTGGACAGATATTTGTTGAGACCCTCCATATACAAACAATGCACCAGGGGCTATTTTGCAATGGTGAGCAAGACGGCTCTGGTCTCCTGAGCTCATGGAGCTTCCGTGGTGGTACTTCCAAGAGGTGACAGAGCACAGGAAGGGGAAGGGTCTGACATTCAGTGAGAGCCCATTCCAGGCCAGGGCCTAGATATGCATGCATCAGCTCATCTGTTCTTCTCAACAACTCTCCCGTTTTGCGGATGAGGAAAAAGAAAAGGTACTTTTTACCCAAGGTCACAGGCTAGATTCAAACCCAGGGACTGTCTGACTTCAAAACCCCTTCTGAGTTCCCTAAATTCACACTGAGATTATGAGAGACTGCCTTTCTCTCCCGACCCTCCATGGGCTCCCGCAATCTCAAAAGGCCATTATGAGCCACTCCCAAATGTGTGCTTCGATTATTTCACAAAAGAAAGACAAAAATAACAGAATATTGCCTGATCTCAGGGGCGTGATTACATTTGGAGAAAGGAGGGGAAAGGGAACTTTTCTACAGAAGCACATCAGCCAGGAGCACGATTTAGACAAAAATGTAATTTAGAGACCTTATTTTTTATCCGACTGGCTAGCAAACATTTGTGCAATTTAAACCTTTTCAGAATCCACTCTGACAACCAAGTATCCAGGGGTCGACTCAGTCTGCTTCTTATTGCCACCAGACTGAAAACTCCACTTCCCCCGTCATAATTACTCCAGGCAATCAGCACCAACTGATCAATCAAACAAAGAAAATTGCAGGTTTGAAGCTTTAATTAAATCTATCTGGCACTATCTAATTAAAGAAAATCTTTACACTTCTACATACCCCAAAATAGAAGGAACCCGCTCCTTTGGGGTTCTACAAAGAATTCGTCACGTCGAGGTCTTCACCTAGCTTACGTTGGAGACAGAAGCACAGCAGAGAGAAGACAGTCATTCCATTCTTCTGTCCTTTTTACCCCAGTGCAGGTAAATTCTAATATCGGTGGGGGGGCAGGGAGCTGTGGAAGAGGAATCACATCTCTGGTAGTTTCCCTCTCTTCCATCGAGGCCCTTGAGGATGGATGGCTCTGCGTTCAGGCTGCCTCTCTCCCATTCCCCACTGCATCGCGGTCTAGATGGCTGGAGGACACTCACAAAGAGCAGGGATAAAAAGCTGAGAACTCGGCCATTTCTTGTTAACATGGCACTTATTTGCCATTCGGAACCTCAGCTTTCTCCTCCGCAAAATGGGGCCAAAAAGACACTGGTGATTGTTGAGAGAAGTAAATAACACAATGTGTCTGGGAAGCTTAAACAACCAGAGTTGGGAAAAGCAATACTAGGCACTCAAAGGTGGATGATTCCAAACCTGCCTTGGTTTGCAAGAACTCCTCTGGTCTTCATTCCTCTACCTACTAAGGGCCTCGACAGTCTTCTGGCTTTCTGCATTTATCTGTGGACAGGGATATATTCCTGTTATGACTGAAATACAGTTGGACTCTCGGAGCCAGAATCTGTCACCTTTCCCCTTTGCTGTGTAGGGGTTACATAAGCCTAAGATCCACCTTGTCTGTGATGTGTGGCTGCAGGACTTTGAAGAAGAGAGAAGTTGAATGTGCCTCTGCCGATCGGCCGGGGGATCACAAAGCCCCCAGATCACTCGTTGAGAGCCCTTTGGGATGAAATAATCAAATTGGAAAGGTGGAGCCAAAGGTATACACTTCCTTCCTTGATAAGGCTGCTTGATAAGACCACCACTGCTTAAGGGATGAGTGGCCATGGTCATGGGGAGACCAAATCAGGAGGGGACAGGGAAGACCTTCCAAGGCGCAGAGGAGCCTGCTGATGTAAACCTTTGGGTGGGATTGAAGACACTGCCCTGCCAGCCTCCATGATGCTCAAGGGCGATGTGAGGTGCTATGACATCACCAGCCTGACCAGTCTACACTGTCTTCACTGCCTTCATTACATTACCCTGGGAGCCTGAGTCAATGCAGCTCTGGGAGACAGATACCATAATGTGTGCCTGGGTGTCTATCATGTCATCTGAAGCTACCAATGAATCTATGTTTCCACTCCCTTAAATCTCCATAATAAAGCCTGCTGGGCCCTGAGAAAGGAAACACATGTAAGGCACACAACCCAACACAACAGGTGTCATAAAGCCAGCTGAAGATAGGTGGAGACACCAAACTCACCTTGTTTCAGGTTTTTTACTCCAAAGTCACCTTCTTAGTGACAGTTTCCTTGGCCACATCCTATTGAAATCTCACCCCTTGCACGTCATTCTTTCCCTGATGTGTATTTTCTTCATAGTGCTTATCTAAGTAACTTTCCAGATGCGTGGAAACTGTAAGGCTAAAGGCAAAAACAACTGCACATGATCACTGTACTCTAGTTGAAAAGTTATTTTCCAAGGGGTATGGGTTAACAGTTCTGATACCACTCTACATCCTGGAATTGAACAATTCAGTCAATGGATGGCAGATGGTGGGAGCCAGGTGTCTCACTGTTGGAGTGGGAGTTTCCAGCTAAGTAAGGGGAGGAGGCTAGAATGATCCATGTGGTACTGGATTAGAGACTTCAATATGAACTCGTGTTTAGCTGAACACAGATACACATGACACATATAAAAATATTTATAGATATGTGTATACACATGAGTTAGTAGACATACACATATTTCCTTGCTCTGTCAGCTGAGAGGGCCTAGAAGCAATGATACCTCAATAGTAATGAGCACACCCAGGGCCAGATCTTGGTTTCTAACACCATTTCCCAATAAAAGGATGCAAAGCTCATTTCTCCAAAGAGCTTTGGTGAAACAATAACAGTCACAACAATAACATCAATGATAAAAGCTCACAATGACAGGGAACTGTCAAAGAAAACAGGAGAAGCCAACTAAAAGAGTCCCCAGTGGCCAAAGCTTTCCAATTTGAGCAACAAAATAAACAAACTAGTATTGAATTTTAACCCAAAGTATAAAATAAATATCCATGAATACATTGATATAAATAAATTAATAAACAGAGGAAAATAGATCTCTCCTACAGAAGAATTCCAAATAATTTATGTAGCTACTCTGCCCTCAAGATGAAGCATGACTCTCTACTCTGTAGGTGTGAGCTACACATAGGGACTTCCTTCCAAAGAGGACAGTATGGAGTGGGCAGTAACTTTACAGTGGAGAAGCCTGACATACATGAACTCAATCAGGTGATCAAAGCCAGCATCAGTAGAGACAAGTCATGTTGATGGTATGTAACCTTGAGATGATGTGACGAAAATGTGACCTTCCTTCAAAAACACATGACTCCAGTCTAATCATGAGAAGAACATCAGACAAATCCCAACTGAAGGACATTCAACACAGCACCTGACCAGTACTCCTCAAAACTGTCAATCATCAAAAACAAGGGAAGCCTGCAAAACTGTCACAGCCAAAAGAGCCTAAGGAGGCAGAAGGACTAAACATTATGTGGTTTCCTGGATGCGATCCTAGAACAGAACAAGAATGTTAGGTAAGACCTAATAACTAACTAATGAGGAAATCTGGATAAAATATGGACTTTAGTTAATAATAATAAATCAATATTCATTCATTAATTGTGACAAAAGTACCATACAAATGTAAGATGTTAAGAATAGGGGACTCTCGGTGAGGGGTATTATATAGGAATTCTCGGTCACGTCTTCATAACTTTTCTATAAATCTCAAACTAGTCCTATTTATTTTAAAAGATTATTCTTTAAAAAACGAAAAAAGAGAAGATCCCTCTAGCTCTGGTATGAAGGACAGACTGAAGGTGACAAAGGCAAGAGCAGGGAAACCAAGAAGGAGGCTGCTGTGATAATCAAGGCAAAAGATGACGGTAGCCTGGACCACATTGGTGGCAGTGCAGGGAGTTGGAAGGGATGAGCCTTGGAGAGGAAGCAATGACAAGATGACTAACACTTACCCGGTGCTTTACTGTGTGTCCAATATCTTCTACACACTTTATGCCTTGTAGGGTAGTTGAATCTTCACAACTTGCCTACAGGGTAGGTACTACTCTAATCCCAAGTTTGTTGACATAGAAACTGAGACTCAGAGACAAGTGACTTCCTCAGCATCACACGGCAAGTAAGAAGCAGAGGCAGGCTGGCTCCAAAGCCCCTCTCTTAACCACCACCCCACATGTGTGCTCAAGCCAGGGGCAGCAGGAGATGTGAGACAGAGAAGGATTACAACCAGAACCACATTTTGTTGCCAAGAAGAATCCACCAAAAGTCAGGAGCACACACACACACAAAAAACGTTGCTTTAAAAAATATTGTACTTTATGGGTCAATGGCCTAATTTTTAGGCACCAGGGCCAGACTGTCCAGGAGCTTCACCTCCCCAAAAGCAAATAAAAACAAGCGCCAAGTCTGGAAAGCTATTGGACTCTGCTATCTAGAATCCTCACCTACATCTAGGTCCTAAATGCCAAGACTCGGAGTTTGCAATAACCAAGAAAGCACTAGCTACAGTGATAGACAAACCCTGGACTCTCAGAGGTCCACGTGTGTATACAAGTTCATGTCTCACTTATGTAAAATCCAGGCAATCTGCAGCAGTCGGGGGAGGGGGTGGCTTCTACTGCATATGGCCAACCAGGCACCCGGGCTTCTTATATCTCCCGTTTCCAGGGAAAGAGATGGAGCAGGTTGCAAGGGAGCTTTTCTGGGCCATGCCTGGGAGGGGTGCACATTACTTCATTCACTTTATACTGACCACTAAGTCACACAGCTCCACCTCGATGCAAAGGAGGCTGAGAAATATTGACCCAGGCTGGGCAGCTGCTTCCCACAGACAACGCTGCCCTGCGGAAGCGAAGCAAGAATGATGGTGGACAGTTAGCCTTCTCTGACACACTGCTTAACAGGCCACTGGGAGATAAACCCTTATGCCAAAGACAAATGGGGAAATTGTTGAAAAAGCC
>NW_006780610.1:7052274-7114770 GCF_000442215.2 Lipotes vexillifer | reverse complement strand
CGGTTCCTGAATATGGCAGAAATAGTCCAAGAATATCAGGAGTATTTTATAGCCCTTCTACATACACCTCCAGCAACACTTAGTCACACAATTTCAGAGCCGGAAGAAGCTTTGGAGTTCTCCTAGATGTAAGTCCTCAAGTTATAAATCAGGAAAATTCAGCTGGCCCTGAGAAGGGATGGGACTTGGTGACAGTCACAAGTACACCAGTGGCCACACTGGGCCAGAACCCACGTCTCCTTGCCCCAGTCCTGTTTCCTGGCACCACATCTGGTGGCAGCTCAGACCCACCCAAGGAAGCAGTAACTTGGCTCTCTGTTCACTTAAAAGCTGAGGATTGGTTTTCTTTTATATTTACTTAAACTCTAAGGGAACGAGGAGCTCAGTACTTGGGAGGTGTTTATTCGGGTACCATTTCTGCTGACAAATGGAGTAAATGCTAAAATTACAGGTTCCAAACCTGCCTCTACCCTGAGGATAACATCCCTGGGTTACCAGGGTCCCTTACACCTTGATTTCTGCTGCCCCAAAGCTTCAGGGAATGAGTTGAGGATCAAGAAGGGGATACACTCCTATCTCAGCAACACACCTGTCGGCCACCACTTGCAAGAAAGGGGCAGATGAGAGTCAAGGGGAAGCGAACTCCATTCTGGGGTAATGTCGCATCTTTGACAACACCTGGTGACGCGGTGGGCAGGACCGATCATGGGGAGGGATGTAGGCAACAGAGCCTTTTGGCGCAAGACTCAGGCTCCGTGGGGCCTTACATTTTGGCCGCTATTAAATGGCAGACTTGGCGAATGAGCAACGTGAGGCTTTGCCACAAAAATTTACTTTGACCTTGAACCACAGGGTCCTACTGTGAAGGGAGAGATTGCGCAGGCCCCCGACACTGCTGCCCACCTGGCTTTGTATATCACCGGCTGCCAACCCCTGCCCCACCACGTCTGCCCAAACCCACCCTTTGGCATTAGATGATGGAGCACATGGCCACCCGTGGGTCACCGCAGTTGGCTTCCCAAGCCTCAAGCTGGGCAGACCCTGCTCCCTCCCTTCTGCAGCCCCCTTCAGACCTAGTGTGGTTGGGCCGACCTGTGTGAAAATGGGCGTTTGAATACAGCTCGCCCAAAGTGCGCAGCCTCTTGGAGACTCAGCATTTTCTCGCGATAAAGATGGAGGTGATACTTCTTATGTCTGGGAAAACTGTGAAGACTGAATGAGATGTGGGACATCAAACTCTTGGCACACAACAGGTAAATATTTATTCCAACCCCCAACCCTCCTCTATGTCCATTTAAGTCATCAGAACTCATCGTTCAGGGGATAAACAGAATGGTTCCCCCAAATGTCCTACAGTGTTTCTGGGCCCAGTATTGTCCCCAGATGCTCTGGGCCCACAGAAGGGGTCAGTGATCTCACTGGGGACCTATGCAGGTCTCCCAAAGCTTTCCTGGGGAAAGGTCACGAACAAAGCCGACTACGGCAACCCAGAAAGACAGGCTGCTGCCCTGTCCCTGCAGCCCCGTCCAGCTACATCCGCAGGCCTTGGCCTCTGCACACTTCAGCTGACTCCTTATTAATCAGAGATAAATCTCCTGATTACATATGAAGCTCCTACCAACAGGTTTGCCTCCAGATGGCAAATTTGCCTGCATTTAGGATGAATCAAACGTATTTACTTTTCAGATGTTAGGGGTTTAATAAAATCCATAATGCCTTTGGCCTCAAGCCCTCTTCCTATTAATTATTAAACCCTTGTGTGTTTCGAGGGTAACTGAATCCATGTTTCTAATTAGTTTACACTTAATTCATCAGAACAATTTTTAAAGGGCTGATGGATGTCCCAATAAGCCTCACGGGCAGTTTAATGAATCTTTATTTAAGAAGAAATTGGACGCACACCAAACTGTTAACAGTGGTTACCTCCAGGGAGCGGGATTGGAACAAGGGCCTGGGAAGGAGGCATTTGTGTTTTTTCACTCCATACGTTGCTGCACTGCTTGACTTTTTAAAAAAATACAGAGTTCCCATTACTTTTACCATTTAAAGAAACAGCTTGAAAAGGGAAATGGCATGAATTTTTTTAAAGGGAAATGGAGTGAATGCAAATGAGCCCCAAGCAGTCCGAAGGCATTTTGGAGTTGAGAAGGAAGCCTGGTTTCTGGCTCTAGGAGACCCATGGTCTTCTCCTGCACTAGTCACTTAGTATCTAAGAGACCTCAGCCGCTTACTCAACCTCTGCAAAGAAAATTAATCCTACCCATCTCATGGGGCTGTTGTTGAATTATTACATAACACGTGTTAATGCCTGTTTAGGACCTTTTGGTGTGTCCCCACTTCCCTTAAGATACATGCAAGCTCCCCAGCATGGCATACAGGGCCCCTGGTGATCTGGCCCGGACGCCCCCATCTCCCCACAGCACTCCACCCGCAGTGAGCCCTCTGCACCTCGCCTTTCTCTCTCTTTTGCCCTGACCTGCGCACACTGTTCTCCTGGCTTGAAACACTCTCCCAGCCCCTCCTTCCATGCCCTATCAGGGATCCCTTCCTCCAGAGAGCATTCATTCATTCATTCCATAAATATTTTGTTGAGCACCTCCTATGGGCCAGGCCCTGGAGATGCAGTGGAGAATAAGATAGTCAAGGAGCCTACAGTCTTGTGAGGGAGATGGGTAGAAATCCAAAAATCACACACACGCACACGTACAGCCCTACAGATGCACAGTAATCTCAGGGGTGTCACAGGAGGGTGTGACCAGGTTGAGAAGTAGGGGTGTCTCAGAGGTTTCCCCGGGTGAGAAAGTGCAAGTGAGTTGACATATAAAAAATGAGGGAGCGGTAACTAAGCAAAGGGGCAGATGGAGGGACAGCATCCCAGGCCCATAGATCCACATCTACAAATATCTCCCCAAGAATAGGTCAGGTTCCTCAGTCATGCCTCCTGGACTACCTTCACCTGCTTATTTATGTTCTCCTAAAAAGACTGTAAGTTCCTTGAAAGCAGAGGCTGTCTTGTTAACTGTTGTATCCCCAACACTAGGCATTCAATAAACGTTGAATACATGACAATGAGTGAATGAATGAATATGTATATTATGCTGGCTGGCCCACAAGAGGTGCTTGGCGTCATCACTTCTTTTTCCTTTCCACTATCCTCCCTCTGTTTCAATCCTAAACAGGAATGCTCCCTCATCCCCATGGGTTCCTCCAGCCACCTCCTGACCACAACAGCACATTCTCAAGGTGCTCTGGGGAGAGGATCCTCCAAGGACAATCCTATTGATGTGTAAGGCACACTTTTTAAGGAATCCAACAAGCAGGTCCTTTAGGGGCCTCTGCTGCCATACACAGTCATAAGAAGACAGTAGAGTCTTCAGGCAGCCCATCTGCTAATGGGTGGTGCTGTGTCCCCACCCAGTTGGTTGTTCGCCCTGAGGCGTCTAGGGCCAGCACCTGCGCCTGGAGGCTGTTGGGTGGGGTCAGGTTTGGGTGCTAAAGGGCCAAGATATCAGCCACCAGGAGTGTCGGTGAGGCTGAATATTCCCCAATACGGCTGCTGCCGGCATCTGTGTTCCCCCTCGCCCCACCCTGAAGTGAGGCACAGCTGCAGCTGCTGCCTCCCCAGGAGACCATCCAAGACCAGCAGCCGTGTGGATAAAAGGCTCTTGGTGCTCCAGCCAGGAGTCAGTGCTATGCCTCTGAGATGGGAGAGCCAACTTCAGGACACTGGTCCACAAGAGACCTCCCAGCTCCACATAATATCAAACGGCGAAAATCTCCCAGAGATCTCCATCTCAAAACCAGCACCCAGCTTCACTCAACAACCAGCAAGCTACAGTGCTGAGCATCCTATGCCAAACAACTAGCAAGACAGGAACACAGCCCCACCCATTAGCAGAGCGGCTGCCTAAAATCATAATAAGTCCACAGACACCCCAAAACACACCACCAGACGTGGACCTGCCCACCAGAAAGACAAGATCCAGCCTCATCCACCAGAACACAAGCACTAGTCCCCTCCACCAGGAAGCCTACACAACCCACTGAACCAACCTTAGACACTGGGGACAGACACCAAAAACAACGGGAACTACGAGCCTGCAGCCTGCAAAAAGGACACCCCAAACACAGTAAGATAAGCAAAATGAGAAGACAGAAAAACACACAGCAGATGAAGGAGCAAGATAAAAGCCCGCCAGATCTAACAAATGAAGAGGAAATAGGCAGTCTACTTGAAAAAGAATTCAGAATAATGATAGTAAAGATGATCCAAAATCTTGGAAATAGAATGGACAAACTGCAAGAAACATTTAACAAGGACCTAGAAGAACTAAAGATTAAACAAACAACGATGAACAAGACAATAAATGAAATGAAAAATACTCTAGATGGGATCAATAGCAGAATACCTGAGGCAAAAAAGAACGGATAAGTGACCTGGAAGATAAAATAGTGGAAATAACTACTGCAGAGCAGAATAAAGAAAAAAGAATGAAAAGAACTGAGGACAGTTTCAGAGACCTCTAGGACAACATTAAACACACAAACATTCGAATTATAGGGGTTCCAGAAAAAGAAGAGAAAAAGAAAGGGACTGAGAAGATATTTGAAGAAATTATAGTTGTAAACGTCGCTAATATGGGAAAGGAAATAGTTAATCAAGTCCAGGAAGCACAGAGAGTCCCATACAGGATAAATCCAAGGAGAAATACACCAAGACACATATTACTCAAACTGTCAAAAATTAAATACAAAGAAAACATATTAAAAGCAGCAAGGGAAAAACAACAAATAACACACAATGGAATCCCCATAAGGTTAACAGCTGATCTTTCAGCAGAAACTCTGCAAGCCAGAAGGGACTGGCAGAACATATTTAAAGTGATGAAAGAGAAAAACCTGCAATCAAGATTACTCTACCCAGCAAGGATCTCATTCAGATTTGATGGAGAAATTAAACCCTTTACAGACAAGAAAAAGCTGAGACAGTTCAGCGCCACCAAACAAGCTTTACAACAACTGCTAAAGGAACTTCTCTAGGCAAGAAGCACAACAGAAGGAAAAGACGTACAATAAAGAACCCAAAACAATTAAGAAAATGGGAATAGAAACATACATATTGATAATTCCCTTAAATGTAAATGGACTAAATGCTCCCACCAAAAGACACAGACTGGCTGAATGGATACAAAAACAAGATCCATATATTTGTTGTCTACAGGAGACCCACTTCAGACCTAGAGACACATACAGACTGAAAGTAAGGGGATGGAAAAGGATATTTCATGCAAATGGAAACCAAAAGAAAGCTGGAGTAGCAATTCTCATATTATACAAAATGGACTTTAAAATAAAGACTATTAGAAGAGAAGAAGAAAGACACTACATAATGATCAAGGGATCGATCCAAGAAGATATAACTGTAAATATTTATGCACCCAACATAGGAGCACCTCAATACATAAGGCAAATACTAACAGCCATAAAAGGGGAAATCGACAGTAACACATTCATGGTAGGGGACTTTAATACCCCACTTTCACCAATGGACAGATCATCCAAAATGAAAATAAATAAGGAAACACAAGCTTTAAATGATACATTAAACAAGATGGACTTAATTGATATTTATAGGACATTCCATCCAAAAACAACAGAATACACAATTTTCACAAGTGCTCATGGAACATTCTCCAGGATAGATCATATCTTGGGTCACAAATCAAGCTTTGGTAAATTTAAGAAAACTGAAATTGTTTCAAGTATCTTTTCCCGACCACAACGCTATGAGACTAGATATCAATTACAGGAAGAGATCTGTAAAAAGAAAAACACATGGAGGCTAAACAATACACTACTTAATAACGAAGTGATCACTGAAGAAATCAAAGAGGAAATTAAAAAATACCTAGAAACAAATGACAATGGAGATACAACGACCCAAAACCTATGGGATGCAGCAAAAGCAGTTCTAAGAGGGAAGTTTATAGCAATACAAGCCCACCTTAAGAAGCAGGAAACATCTCGAATAAACAACCTAACCTTGCACCTCAAGCAATTAGAGAAAGAAGAACAAAAAAACCCCAGAGTTAGCAGAAGGAAAGAAATCATAAAAATCAGATCAGAAATAAATGAAAAAGAAATGAAGGAAACAATAGCAAAGATCAATAAAACTAAAAGCTGGTTCTTTGAGAAGATAAACAAAATAGATAAACCATTAGCCAGACTCATCAAGAAAAAAAGGGAGAAGACTCAAATCAATAGAATCAGAAATGAAAAAGGAGAAGTAACAACTGACACTGCAGAAATACAAAAAATCATGAGGGATTACTACAAGCAACTCTATGCCAATAAAATGGACAATCTGGAAGAAATGGACAAATTCTTAGAAATGCACAAACTGCCAAGACTGAATCAGGAAGAAATAGAAAATATGAACAGACCAATCACAAACACTGAAATTGAAACTGTGATTAAAAATCTTCCAACAAACAAAAGCCCAGGACCAGATGGCTTCACAGGCGAATTCTATCAAACATTTAGAGAAGAGCTAACACCTATTCTTCTCAAACTCTTCCAAAATATAGCAGAGGGAGGAACACTCCCAAACTCATTCTACGAGGCCACCATCACCTTGATACCAAAACCAGACAAGGATGTCACAAAGAAAGAAAACTACAGGCCAATATCACTGATGAACATAGATGCAAAAATCCTCAACAAAATACTAGCAAACAGAATCCAACAGCACATTAAAAGGATCATACACCATGATCAAGTGGGGTTTATTCCAGGAATGCAAGGATTCTTCAATATACGCAAATCTATCAATGTGATTAACCATATTAACAAATTGAAGGAGAAAAACCATATGATCATCTCAATAGATGCAGAGAAAGCTTTTGACAAAATTCAACACCCATTTATGATAAAAACCCTGCAGAAAGTAGGTGTAGAGGGAACTTTCCTCAATATAATAAAGGCCGTATATGACAAGCCCACAGCCAACATCATCCTCAATGGCGAAAAACTGAAAGCATTTCCACTAAGGTCAGGAACAAGACAAGGTTGCCCACTCTCACCACTCTTATTCAACATAGTTTTGGAAGTTTTAGCCACAGCAATCAGAGAAGAAAAGGAAATAAAAGGAATCCAAATCGGAAAAGAAGAAGTAAAGCTGTCACTGTTTGCAGATGACATGATACTATACATAGAGAATCCTAAAGATGCTACCAGAAAACTACTAGAGCTAATCAATGAATTTGGTAAAGTAGCAGGATACAAAATTAATGCACAGAAATCTCTGGCATTCCTATATACTAATGATGAAAAATCTGAAAGTGAAATCAAGAAAACACTCCCATTTACCATTGCAACAAAAAGAATAAAATATCTAGGAATAAACCTACCTAAGGAGACAAAAGACCTGTATGCAGAAAATTATAAGACACTGATGAAAGAAATTAAAGATGATACAAACAGATGGAGAGATATACCATGTTCTTGGATTGGAAGAATCAACATTGTGAAAATGACTCTACTTCCCAAAGCAATCTATAGATTCAATGCAATCCCTATCAAACTACCACTGGCATTTTTCACAGAACTAGAACAAAAAATTTCACAATTTGTATGGAAACACAAAAGACCCCGAATAGCCAAAGCAATCTTGAGAACAAAAAATGGAGCTGGAGGAATCAGGCTGCCTGACTTCAGACTATACTACAAAGCTACAGTAATCAAGACAGTATGGTACTGGCACAAAAACAGAAAGATAGATCAATGGAATAGGATAGAAAGCCCAGAGATAAACCCACGCACATATGGACACCTTATCTTTGATAAAGGTGGCAGGAACGTACAGTGGAGAAAGGATAGCCTCTTCAATAAGTGGTGCTGGGAAAATTGGATAGGTACATGTAAAAGTATGAGATTAGATCACTCCCTAACACCATACACAAAAATAAGCTCAAAATGGATTAAAGACCTAAATGTAAGGCCAGAAACTATCAAACTCTTAGAGGAAAACATAGGCAGAACACTCCATGACATAAATCACAGCAAGATCCTTCTTGACCCATCTCCTAGAGTAATGGAGATAAAAACAAAAATAAACAAATGGGACCTAATGAAACTTCAAAGCTTTTGCACAGCAAAGGAAACCATAAACAAGACCAAAAGACAACCCTCAGAATGGGAGAAAATATTTGCAAATGAAGCAAATGACAAAGGATTAATCTCCAAAGTTTATAAGCAGCTCATGCAGCTCAGTAACAAAAAAACAAACAACCCAATCCAAAAATGGGCAGAAGACCTAAACAGACATTTCTCCAAAGAAGATATACAGACTGCCAACAAACACATGAAAAAATGCTCAACTTCATTAATCACTACAGAAATGCAAATCAAAACGACAATGAGATATCATCTCACACCAGTCAGAATGGCCATCATCAAAAAATCTAGGGCTTCCCTGCTGGCGCAGTGGTTGAGGGTCCGCCTGCCGATGCAGCGGACACGGGTTCATGCCCCAGTCTGGGGGTATCCCGCATGCCGCGGAGCAGCTGGGCCCGTGAGCCATGGCCGCTGAACCTGCGCATCTGGAGCCTGTGCTCCGCGATGGGAGAGGCCACAGCAGTGAGAGGTCCGTGTACAGAAAAAGAAAAAAAAAAAAGAAAAAGATCTAGAAACAATAAATGCTGGAGAGGGTGTGGAGAAAAGGGAACACTCTTGCACTGTTGGTGGGAATGTAAATTGATACAGCTACTGTGGAGAACAGTACGGAGGTTCCTTAAAAAACTACAAATAGAACTACCATATGACCCAGCAATCCCACTACTGGGCATATACCCTGAGAAAACCATAATTCAAAAAGAGTCATGTACCAAAATGTTCACTGCAGCTCTATTTACAATTGCCCCGAGATGGAAACAAGCTAAGTGTCCATCATCGGATGAATGGATAAAGAAGATGTGGCACATATATTCAATGGAATATTACTCAGCCATAAAAAGAAATGAAATTGAGCTATTTGTAATGAGGTGGATAGACCTAGAGTCTGTCATACAGAGTGAAGTAAGTCAGAAAGAGAAAGACAAATACCGTATGCTAACACATATATGTGGAATTTTAAAAAAAATGTCATGAAGAACCTAGGGGTAAGACAGGAATAAAGACACAGACCTACTAGAGAATGGACTTGAGGATATGGGGAGGGGGAAGGGTGAGCTGTGACAAAGCGAGAGAGAGGCATGGACATATATACAACTACCAAACGTAAGGTAGATAGATAGTGGGAAGCAGCCGCATAGCACAGGGAGATCAGCTCGGTGCTTTGTGACCACCTGTAGGGGTGGGATAGGGAGGGTGGGAGGGAGGGAGACGCAAGAGGGAAGAGATATGGGAACATATGTATATGTATAGCTGATTCACTTTGTTATAAAGCAGAAACTAACACACCATTGTAAAGCAATTATACTCCAATAAAGATGTAAAAAAAAGAAGACAGTAAATCTGACAAATTTGTAGATTTTTTACAACTTCCAAACAGGTGTCTAATGCCAGTTGAGTGAAATCTGCAACCAGCACCAAATGACTAAAATTGCATTCCACCTTAGGCTGATGACAGAATTTGTGTTGCCAGCAATGGAGGGAACCAGTTGCAGTGTTTCCCATAACTTGAGCCCAAATGTCTCAATTAAGGGATGCTTAGCTGTGCTTAACTGGTGCAGTTATCACCAGTGCCCTATAAACCCTCCAATACACAGTGTCATTTTTTAGCAGCATCACCATAGATTATGTTTGCTCGTGTTCCATTAGAAAACTTCATCCCACATTAAAGTGCAATGCAATAGGATGTTTGCCAGCACGGAAAGGCCACCTAATTGTGCAAAAGCAGTGATGTGGGGATTGTTTCAGTAATTCATCCAGGCCGGGCTGACACTGCATTACCTGGGAGGCTCTTTGTTCTTTTCTTGCTAATTCCCAAACTCCTACAGGCTCCCCAGCCTTCAGGACCAGCTCCTACACCCAATTCCCACCTGGATCCACTATGGGAAGAATCTGATCAGCTTCTATTGTAAATTTAATTTCAAGCAGCCAGACGCTGTCTTCTGGCACCCTGGGATGTTGCTGCTTATGAAAAGCTCTAGATGAAATGTGAGATGCTCTCAAGAAGGTGGCTGTGAACTCCTGGTGGAGAAAGGGAGCTGTTGGGAGATGAATGGCATCTGCATACAGAACAAGCTATGTGCAGTGTGCCTACTGGTACCTCTGCTTTAACGATGCCAGATGCAGCTGTCAGTACCTAGCATCACTGAGAGCTCCCCATTTTGCAGAGGAGGAAACTGAAGCTCAGATGGGTTGACTCACTTGTCCAAGGTCACTGACACAGAAATAGGATTAGCACACAGGTATGTCTGACGCTAAAGGTCTTAACTCCTCCTTAATCACCTACCTCGGGATTTCTCAACCTCAGCACTATTGGCATTTGTTGCAGCTGTCTTGTGCGTGGTAGGACACTTAGCGGCATCCCTGGCCTTGATCCACTAGATGCCAGGGCCCCTCTCCAGTTGTGACAACCAAAAATGTCTCCAGACATTGCCAAATGTCCCCTTGGGGTCAAAATCACCTTCAGTTGAAAACCACTGTTCTACCTCATGTCATATAAATGTATTGGGTTTGTATGTGTGTGTGTCTTTTCGCTTAATTGTGTTTTCTGATTTTTTTTCTACCAACATACAAGTATTTCTTTTGTTTATATCTCATTACAGTTCAAAGCAGTTTACACACACTATTTAATGTAATCCTTACCAACCAACCTATGGGGTAGATACTGATATATCCACTTCATGGATGAAGATACTGAGGATAAGAGTCAAAGAGACCTGTCTACACCAAGCAGCTAGCAAGGAGCTGGAACTCATGTCTTGCAGGTGCAAGATGTATATTTCACTGCATGGCTCAGCCACAGCCAAACGTGGTAGAAGGCTTGACTCCCAGCCTCAAGGAGCTTAGAATCTAACTAGGAGGGAAGCTTGTTGCTCACAGCACCACCCATGAGCTAGCAGCTGGAGAAAGATGAGTGTAAAGACAGCTGAGGATTGGGGTGGGGAGGTGACTCCAGCCTTTTGCTGGAATGCATCCATAAATAAATTGAAAAGGACTGAAGGTAAAGGGAGAAAAGAGAAATGCATTAAAATGCTCAAAGAGCAGAATTACAAAACTTACGCCTGTCAAGTCTGAGACGAAAGCCCCAAGGGATGCAGAGAGAACCCCACTGCAGCCTTCTTGTCAGTCTGGCCCCACTGCTGGGCTACCGTGGGATGAGCAATGCCACCCACAACGAATGACTTCCCCTGAGCCCAGTCTCTTCTCGGATGTCCGTCCTCCACATCTGCGTCTCCCAGATCTAAAAAGTCTAATGGGCAGGCCACAGAGGAAGCGTCAAGACAGGCATAAAAGCGCTCCAGAGCGGTCTGAGTTCCTAAGAGCAGAAGGCCAGGAAAGATGCAAATAATGTTTATGGAGCAGCAGGGGATCCTAGGAGGTGGCTCATATACACAACCCTGTGAGGTGGGTCAGTGTCACCTCCATTTAATAGATGAGTCTCAGAGAAGCCAAACCTTGCGCAGGTCACGGCGCAAATAAATGTAGAAGCCAGCTGGGTATAAACCTTGGCCTGTCACCACCGTACCCTCCTGTCTCACGGGAAAACACTGTGAGAGGAGGTGACCTACCTGTTCTGCTAGACGAATGACGAGAAACAACAGTGCACAAAATACCCTGGGATGCCTCGAGAACACATTTTCCTGGAGACTGGAATTCATGTCAGGCTGAACTAGCTTGTTTTCTGCTTCCAAGCCAGACACTGTGGGGTCATCCTCCACCCCTTCCTTTTTCATACTCGCACTCTACAATCCCTATAAACCCACCCTTAATTCCAAGTACCGCACTATCCCATAACATCATACAAACCCACGCCATCTTCTCTCTTCATTATTCTAGCTCAGGTTACCTCCGTCTCTTGCCTGGCCTGGCAGTCACCAGTCTGGCCCCTACCCTATCGCATTTTCCACACTGCAGCCAGACCATGCCAAAATCCTCTGCTTGAAGGACATCTACCAAACTCCTACAGCCAACATCACACTTAATGGTGAAAGACTGAGTATTTTAAGATCAAGAACAAGGTAAGGATGTCCACCCTCACCACTTCTATTCAATATTATATTGAATATTGAGTATAGTCAATATTCTATCCGCTGCAACTAAGCATAAATAAATAAATGGCATCAAGATTGAAAAAGGCGCTTCCCTGGTGGCGCAATGGTTGAGAGTCCGCCTGCCGATGCAGGGGACACGGGTTCGTGCCCCGGTCCGGGAAGATCCCACATGCCACGGAGCGGCTGGGCCCGTGAGCCATGGCCGCTGAGCCTGCGCGTCTGGAGCCTGTGCTCTGTGACGGGAGAGGCCACAAGAGTAAGAGGCCTGCGTACCGCAAAAAAAAAAAAAAAAAAAATTGAAAAAGAACAAAAACTGTTTTTATTCACAGATATTTTTTTAAAACTATCAGAACTATTAATAAGAAGCTCAGCCAGGTCATGGGATACAAGATCAATATACAAATATCAATTGTATTTCTACATATTAGCAGTGAATCATCCAAAAATAAAATATAATGAAAAATAATTCTATTCATGACAGCAAATCAAAAAAGAACAAAAATCTTAAGAGAGATTTCCAGTTCAAGATGGAGAGCCAAGGCAACATGTTATATTCTCCTTCAACCTGACCTCCCAAGTTGTCATGGAAATAGTCTGAGGTATATAAAAAGAGAGACTATATATACCCATGTGGGAAACTAGGAAAAAGAGACAGACACCTACATGCTACAAACACTAAGGAATTTCTACAAGATGCAGTGCTGGTGAGACCTGACTAAGAAAAAGGTTCACTAGACAGGATGCTGACAGAGAAATACAGTTTAAAATGTGTTCTCAAGAAGTAACTTTAACCACTAGCGGAAGAAAAATCAGAGACGAGGCAAAGAACACTTGTGCTTAAAGATGGAGAAACGGAAATCATAGTAAGGAAGCTTAAAAACAGAAAGTATTAAATATTATACAAGAACAAATACATCAGTTATCACCAAAAATTGTGAGTGAATTAAACCTTTCTGTTAAAGAATAAAAACTCTCATGAAAGATTGTAAAACAAAACCCTAAAGGATACATAGAAAACAATGACATAGAAATATTAAAAATAGAGAAATTAGCAAAGATGGGTGATAAATGCAAACCTAAGAGATAACAAAAGTGGTAAAACTAGTATCAAAGTAGAATTTAAGGCAAAAAAGGGGGATAAATATAACTTTTACACTGGAAGAATTATAATTCACTCTGAAGATCTGATGTTTACAAATACTGACATACTGAAGAGAATATAACATCAGCATATGTAAAGTAAAAACTTAGAAATAGAGGGAGAAAATGATAAAAATAACAGTGAAAATGTGAAAACAATAAGTTGCTTATCCTTGACAAAGATCACTTAGACAATAAATAAGAAATGAGGAAAATTAAACAATACTAATAACATGAATTTGTTCACCCTTTCACCAGAGAATACATGTTCTTTTCAAACACTCAGAACATTTACCAGAAATGATCTCATACTGAGAAAAAAAGGCAACAAATTCTCCAAAATAGAAATCATCATCTGAACATAATGCAGTACAACTAGATAATAACTTCTTAAGTATAAAAAAATATTACTTGGAAATTTTGAGGGAAAAAAACCCTAGAGTCAAGGAAGGAACAAAACTGCAGTTAGAGCCTGCAGTTAGAATTATTTATTCTAAAAATAACAACTATCCATCAAAATGTATGGAATATGGTCAAAGTTGTACTTAGGGGAAAATGCCTCAATGATTTTAATATCCAACAAGAGGTAATGAAACTAATTCAGTTCATGAAAACAGCAAAAGAGCACCACCAGCCCAAGGTAAGTGGGAGGGAAGAATGAATAAAGATAAAAGCAGAAGTCAACAAGTCAGGTAATAGGAAAGGGATAAAACTGATAGCCCTAGAGTTGGGACTTTTAAAAGACCAATAAAATAGGCAAACTTCTGGCAAGACTAAATAAGTGAAAAGAAAGAAAATGCAAATGCACGGGAGCAGATACAAGAAAGCGGGCGTGGGCTTCCCTGGTGGCCCAGTGGTTGAGAGTCCGCCTGCCGATGCAGGGCACACGGGTTTGTGCCCCGGTCCGGGAGGATCCCACATGCCGCGGAGTGGCTGGGCCCGTGAGCCATGGCCGCTGAGCCTGCACGTCCGGAGCTTGTGCTCCACAATGGGAGAGGCCACAACAGTGAGAGGCCCGCGTACCGCAAAAAAAAAAAAAAAAGAGAAAGAAAGCGGACGTGATCCCAGATAGCGTGGAGGTAGAAATGCTGTATGGGAAAACTATATAATTCTGAAATGTACCAAAATGAGCACATCAGGAGGATGACAGGCATGAGGAGCCCGAGCAGAGATGACCTTGTGGAGGTACAAATCCCAGGAGCCTTCTCCTCAAACACGGCTGGCTGGCCAGAGTGGGCTGTGCCCTGGCTGGAAATACATCCAGGGACCCCCTGCCAGGACCACCTCCTTAGGTCCCAGAACCCCCACCCTTCCCAGCCAGAGCCATCCCACCTCTGGGGGTCTTCCACACTTCAGTCTCAGAGCCAGAGAACTCAAATGGCAGAAGATGGAGCTTTGACCACACGTGCGTGGACCCTGCCTAAAGAGAAAAAAGAGCTGGAAGAACTTCAGGACGCAGAATAGGCCTCCAGTCATCTGCACCCCAACTAGCCGCCCCACTGGCCTGATCTGACTTTCTGTCTTTCAACATCCCTCAAGGGTCTGCGCCGGTGCCCCACCGACGGGGTCACTGGAGCGCGACATCTGATGGTGACCTCGTCCAGTCTCCTGGTTTTAAGCACTAACCAGTCCTAGTCTCCCAACTTTATATCTCTAGCCCCGATGTCCTTGAACTCTAAACTCACATATTCAAGTCCAGGCCTGCCCCCTTCCCAATGAGCATGTCACATCCTTGAAGATAGTAGCTTTGTTTTGCTCACTGCTGTGTCCCCAGCACCCAGGCCAGTGTTTGGAACATAGTAGGTGCTCATGAAATATTTGCGGAATGAATAAGTGAAGAGCACTCCAGCCCCTCCACCCAAGTTTCACTGAACACCTACTGCGTGCCAATCCCTGTGGAATGTCAAGGGCAGATGGACAAGCCTGGTCTTGTCTAAGAGGAACAACTAGTCAGGGGAGCCCCAGATGCCCATCCCAGCTGCAGACATGGCAGCTCACCTCTGCACTGGCCTGAGAGGGCAGGGAGCAAGCAAGAAGACGGCCGGCTCAGTCCTGGGAATGTTGTCTGTGACTCTGATCCAAGAGCATCTTAAACAAAGCCTTGAGGCCCCCGGGGTCCCCAGGGCTTGGCTGGTAAGCCATGAACCCTTTGTCTCCCTGGGAGCCCAAAGCTTATCTTGCAGGACCAGGACAAGTCTTGCAATGGAGGCACGGCAGGCCACCAGGTCAACAAAACCTGGAGAGCTGCGACCCTGGGGCCTTGATCTTTGCCCCCCCCCTAAAGTCTGCTCTTCCTGCAGAGGTGGGAGCCTTCCTCCCTGTCTCCCTCCTTGATGTGAACCCTCTGAGGTAGCTCAGAAGCATGGGAAAGCAGTCTCGCCCTCTCCATTTTTTCCTCTTCTATCGCGTGTGCTGCGGTTTAAAAAGGAGAAACTTCCCTAAATTCTCAATTCTGTACCCACAGCCAAAGCCATGCAAATGCAAGGCAAAACCCAACAAAGCATTGATGGTTTTCAAGTCGGGGATGTAAGACATAGTTGCTACTAGCCTTCAGTTCATATCTGCTGGGTCCAAGGGATATACTTCTGTGTGTGCAAAGAATATACACCAACAGGTATGCACACATACACACATATGCATGCGAAATCAGTTGTAACAGAAAGACTTGAATTGCTCTGTGTGTTTTCTATCTAGTCTTCCCAATTGTCCTACAAAACCTCCTGCCTGCTGGGAACTTCTAAGCAGGAGATAGGAATTGGGAAAGGTAAAGAAAGCAGAGGAGTTCAGGGCAGGCCTCATAAAAACAGAGGTCTTTCTTGATGACAATTCACCCTGCCTGGTTCTTCCTCTCAGCAAGCTTGGCTCAGGCCCAGCTGTTGGCCATGGGGAGGAGGGGGTGATACCTGGTTCGCAGGTTCTCTGGCTGGGGTGGCCCATCAAACACCGACAGGACGTCAAAGTCCTCCTCCAGGGCGAAGGACTGGAACACAAGCTGGATCCGATGCTGGTCCTCCGCTGTGATGGTCCACGTGCAGTTGGCGTAATTGGGGTAGCCATACGGGAACCCTGGGCTCTCAACGGTGCCATTGGGACCCTGCAGTTGGAACGTGCAGTTCTGGCCTGGGAGAGAGAAAGGGGGCTGTTCAGTACGGCCAGAAGAACTCTGAGAATCTCCCAGAGAGATGAGAGCAGTGTGTTAGAGGATCATGAACCCCCTCTTCCAAATGTTTCCTCTGGACCAGCCCATGCTCAGTGCAGAGGGAAGGAAGGTGGGTGACTGACACACTGAGTGCCAGCTTGCTTGTGCCGTGAGCTGTCCAGGTGATAAAATGGGCATCGTTGTACTCAAGCCTTAGAACAACCCTGTGAGGTAGGAAACAATGCTCAGAGTTTGAACTAAAAGGCCAGCAGACCAGGTGGAACCTCCTCTTTACATTAAATGCCAGACGGATGCTTTCAAATTTTCTCCATTTTCCACGGCCTCCTGACCCTCCAGGCTCCTCTTCTCAGCCCCAGCCCCCTCCTCCCATCTCCATAGAGAAAAAAAAGCCATCAGTGGGGATTCCGTTGTCTTCCCAATTCCAAATCCATCTAGCCTGCCCCACACGGTCTTCCTTCCTCCTGCAGATCAACTAGCCCTCCTGCAATCTAAACATATCCCTTCCATGTGCCCTTTGGATCCCATCCTTCCCTAATCTTCAAGAACCTTATATACGTTTCTCTCTTATGTATGTTCCAAGTGTTCAATCATTTCCTCTCCACTGGAACTTTCCCATTTTAAATGTGCTCAAGTCTCTCCTTAAAAAACCAACTCCCCATTCCACTTCTCTTCTCCCTCCAGGCTTGTCTCTCTCTTCCCCTTCTCAGCCAAAGTTTTAGAAAACACAACCTGTCTGTCCTTTCTGTCTCTATTTCCTTACTCCCAGCCCGTCAGTTCTGCCTCCTGGTCCTGTCAATCCACCCAAACAGGCCTAAGGTCACCGATGGGTCCAGTGGATATTGTTCCGTCCTCATTTTAACAGACCTCTCTCTCAGCTGCCTCTAACACTGTTTGTTGCCTCCTTTCTGGAATCACCCCTCCCAGGCCAGAGCGTCTCAGACTACACTGCACATGAGCAGCGCCCGGGGACCTGGCTGACATTTAGATTCTGATGTACAGCACCTGGGAGGGGCCAGAGAGCCTGCTTGTTTACCTGGTGCCCTGCAGATGCAATGACGCTTTGAGCAGCCTGGTCCCCGGCTTCCTCCCATACCGCTCACTCTCCATCCTTCCTCCCATGGCTCTTTCTCTGGCTCCTTTCCAGGCTCAGTGTTGGGGCCTCTCCTCCTCTCTGTCTGGTCTGGAGGACCTCCACTTGTGCACTGATGACTCACAACGTCACAGTCCAGAGCTCCAGACCTGTTCAGGCTCGTGATGTCCTCCACCTACCCTTTCCTGACACTTTCCTCTCCTGCACAACCCCATGGACAACCGATCACCCTGCCTCTGTCTCTACTTCCCTCGACCCCACAGCATCTCTCGCCCAGACTCTGCCACAAAAACGACCTCCTAACTGCGTTTACCTGGTCCTGGCCAGCACTGCAGCTGGGGGTGTCTTTTCAAAACAGAAATCTGATCAGGTGACCTCCCTTTTCCTCCACCAACATCAAACCTCCCATAGCTCATCATTGCTCTTCAGCAAGGAAAAATCACTTGTAGACCTATGAGGGTGTCTGCATGGTTTGGCCCTTAGTGACCTCTTACCCTTGTGTCCACTAGCTTTCCAGCCAAACCCTACCCTTCTAAAGGACTTGAACAGACATTTTTCCAAAGAACATATATAAAAGGCCAACAGGTACATGAAAAGATGCTCAACATCGCTAGTCATTACGGAAATGCAAATTAAAAACACAATGAGATATAACCTCATGCCTGTTAGAATGGCCATCATCAAAAAGACAAGAGATAACAAATGCTGGCAGGGATGTAGAGAAAATGGAACTCTTGTGCACTGTTGGTGGGATTGTAAATTGGTGCAGCCACTGTTGAAAACAGTACGGAGGATCCTCAAAAAATTAAGAATAGAACTATCACATGATCCAGCAATTCCACTTCTGGGAATATATCCAAATGTAACAAAAACACTAATTCGAAAAGATATCTGCACCTCCACGTTCATAGAAGCATTACTTACAATAAACAAGACAGGGAAACAACCTAAGTGTCCATCGATAGATGAATGGATAAATTAGTTGTGAGATACATACACACACACACACACACACACACACACACACACACACACACAAATATTATTCAGCCATAAAAAAAAAAGGAAATCTTACCATTTGCAACACCATGAATGGACCTCGAAGGCATTATGCTAAGTGAAATAAGTCAGAGAAAAAAAGATAAATACTGTATGATATCACTTATACATGGAACCTGAACAAACAAACAAAAAAACTGAAAAAAACCAACTCATAGAAAAACAGATCAGACTTGTAGTTATCAGAGGCGGGGGGTGGGGAAGGGGAATTGGAGGAAGGTGGTCAAAAGGTACAAAGTTCCACTTGTAAAATATAAAATAAATAAGTACTAGTGATGTAACGCACAACATGACGACTATCGCTAACACTGCTGTGTGATATCCAGGTAAGTTGTTCGGAGAGTAGATCCTAAGAGTTCTCATCACAAAGAGAACATTTGTTCCTTTCTTCTTTTATTTTTATTGTTTTTATATGAGATAATGGTTGTTAGCTGAGCCTATTGTGGTAATCATTTCACAATATACATAAATCAAACCATCATGCTGTATGTCTTAAATTTACACGGTGATATGTGTCACAGATGTATATCTGTCAGAAAAAAACACCCCGCCCTTCTCAGTCCTTTGTACATTCTCACTGTACAGCCACAGGGCCTTAGGGTATGCTGTTCTCTCTTCCAGATGTCTAGTCAACTGTCTCTCCTTGACTAGTTCAAACCCTCTATTATATGCTCTCATGATACCATCACCTCTCCTTGGTAGCACTTATCACAGAAGCAAATGTCCATGCTTCCATGTGATTAATTCATAAGTATCTGTTTTCTTGCCAGGCTGTAAGCTCCATGAGAAGACAGACCATACTTGAGTTTTCCCATCTTTGAATCCATAGCCCAAGCTCAGTACCAGACACATGGTAAGTTCTCATTAATTTAATATAGTGCTTGTATTTAGTGAGTGTTTGGCTAGACACTCCTCTGAGAACTTCACATATATTAACTTGTTTAATCCTCACAAAAGCCCTAGAAGGTGGATACTATTCATATCACCTCCATTTTACAGATGAAGAACTAAGGCAAAGAGAAATTGAGGAAGGGGTCCAAGCCACCCTGTTACTCAGAGATGGGATTCAAAAGTAAGCAGTCCACTTCAGATCCACCTTAACTATGATGCTGATAAATTGACTCAACACTAATTTTTTTAAAGCCCACTTTAGGGATTAACTGACAAGGACAGTTAATCTCTAAAATGACTTTAATACTGAAAAATCTCTTTTAACAGAAAAGAGGGATAACACAAATTATCCCATTTAAAGAGGAAAAAAAAGCTAAGGTCTTATGAATAAATGCTAAATGGGCATTTAATAAAATTAGACATGTAACCCTGATTAAAATAAGCATTTGGAAGTAGGAGAAAGAATATTTCCTTAGCATGATAGAGCATCCATTTTAAAACAATAACTTACATCCTACTTACGGTGAAACGCCTGATTAAGATCAGGAATGAGATAGAAATGCTACTATCACCTCTGAGATTTCATGCTTTATTGGAAGAGCTAATCCATGCGATGCAAGAAAAAGAAATGAGAAAGGAGCAAGCAGAATTATTGGTTTGCAGATGATATATTAATATACCCAGAAAACCCAGGAGAATCAATTAGGAAGCTATTAGAACTAATAAGAAATTTCAGTAAAGTAGCCAAACACAAAATAAGTATACAAAATCAATGACATTTCCATATGCAAGTGACAGATAAAAATATAAAGAAAAAAGGTCTTATTTATGATAACTACAAAATGCATATAATATATGGAAATAAACTTAATAAGAAACAGGCAGCCACTGTATAAAAATAACATTTAGAGAAGGATACAAAATTTGAATAATTGGAGAGACATATGTAATCTTGAGTGGAAGACTAACTTCTGAAAGGTTAATTTGGAATATTAACCTTTTGAAAAGTTAATTTATAAGCTTAATGCAATTCTGATCAAAAGCCCAATAACCTGTTTTAAATTTAGTAAAAGGGTACCTAAGTTTAACTGGAAGAAACAGACAGTCGCAGACAATGGATATTTTTGGAAAAGTTAGAAACTGTAGTATTCTCATTCTACAAGATACTAAACAGAATCACCGAATGATGCTTTGAAAATAGTGTGGAGGTGGCCCAAGGGTGGACAGCCAGAACATGACACAGTATGACAGCAATAGCTTTAAATAGACGTAAAAATTTAAATATATATAAGCATTAAAAATCAGTGAGAAAAGAAAAACACTTTGCAAGGTCAACTAATTAACTGTTTGAGAAAAGAATTAAGTTATCTTGTCAATTCACACCATATACTAAACTAAGTTTTTTAAAAAGTCAAAAAATAATTAGAAGAACATATACACAAATAATTATCTGTGATTTTCTGAATGTAAAAGCTGTGGAAGAGGGCTTCCCTGGTGGCACAGTGGTTGAGAGTCCGCCTGCCGATGCAGGGGACACGGGTTCGTGCCCCGGTCCGGGAAGATCCCACATGCCGCGGAGCGGCTGGGCCCGTGAGCCATGGCCGCTGAGCCTGCACGTCCGGAGCCTGTGCTCCGCAACGGGAAAGGCCACAACAGTGAGAGGCCCACGTACTGAGAAAAAAAAAAAAAGCTGTGGAAGATACTACGAGACTGATAGTTTATACAGAAAGTATGTGTAGGTCAAAAATAGAAACAAAATCAAAAGGCACACAAAAAGGTTATAGGTAGAAAAGTATCAATAAAACAGTTAATACAGAAGGAACTATTACTAACCAGCAGGAAAACAACAAGCACTATAATTAAAAAGCTGGACAGGGCCTTGAATAAGTTAGTTCATAAAGGAAGACATAAATGGCTCAGAACCCAGAAAAAATATTCAACTACAGTGATAATGAAATAAAGCTCCTATCTCCACAACTTTTAAAGAAGCCCCCTGGTTCATGTTCCTGAACTTCATTTCACTGGCACTGGCACCAGATCTACTCAGCTCATGTCTCTGAAATCTGTCTGGTGATGTCATTGCACCATGTCATTCACTCACTCATTCATTCATTCCTCTAGGTTAGAGCCTGTGATGGGCCTTGGGGCCTGGATCATAGACCCAGACATAAGCAAATACTTCCACATGGCAATACTGTGCTACAGGGCTGCACAGAATGATCCTGGAGTATAGACCCAACAGGGGTCACGCCTTGAGAACCACCCTCGTTCGTGTCCTGGTCAACCACTGATACCAACATTCACCACCATCCCCAGCACCCCATCTGCTGTGTGGGTATGCAGTTTCTGATTCAGAATGTGGGTATGAACAGCATCTCGTGCTGTGGAGAAAGAAATCAGGGGGGCTCTAAACAGAGACCCTGGGAACACTTTCCGTGTACAGGGACAAGAAAGATGACAGAGTAGGAGGCAGGAAGGCAGGCATAACGGTGGGAGGAGGACCAGAGTGCAGTTCCATACAGGAGAAGGTGACTCAGGGCATTGAGCACCACAGGGAGGCTAAGGTGAGCATCTGGGATGAGGTCACTCGGTTTGATGTCTAAATGGTCCCTCTGGAGGTAAGGATGCTGAGAGTGGGAGCTCTGTCCTGGTTCCTGTTGCATCCTCAGTGCCGAGAATTCAATAAGTATTTGCAGAATGGATGCATGAACTTCAGCAAAGACAGGTGGCAGGTGACACGGTGGACAGAGGCCAGATTGTAAATAAGTAAAAGCAAGATGGGCTGGTGAGAAGGTAGAGGCCATTATATTTTAAACAATAATGTATATATCTTCCTCCTTGCAGAAAATTTGGAAAATATAGGCAAGAATTAAAAAAAGAGGAAACACTACAATCTCGCCTTCCTCTCAGAGGCAACCGAT
Source organism: Lipotes vexillifer (assembly GCF_000442215.2). Classification (NCBI taxonomy): domain Eukaryota; kingdom Metazoa; phylum Chordata; class Mammalia; order Artiodactyla; family Lipotidae; genus Lipotes; species Lipotes vexillifer. The sequence continues at coordinate 7,092,288 of NW_006780610.1, read as the reverse complement.
GTTAATATTTTCTTTTTTTTTCTAGATTTTTCCGTGCATATTTCACATCGTTAAGATAATATTATATATATAATTTTGTGGGCTCTTTTTTCAGTAAATTATTCTTCGGTTTTAATTTGTAAAAGGCAATGTTCCTTGTAATATACATGGCTATGCATACATGCAACACCAAGATGTATAAGGACAAACGGGTCACCAATCTCTCTCCCTTCTACACACTCCAAAGCTACCAAAGTTAACCAGCAGGTAACTCTCTCCTCTCCAACCTTCTCATCTCTCATGCAAACAAAGACACATTCCGGGAGAATTTTTATTTTATTTTTTTAAAAATGAAAACGTAGTTGCACTCATTTCTCTGCAACCTGCTTTCTCATTTAACACTACATCGGGGACACCTTCCAGGTCAGTAGAGCCATATCTAACTGATTTTTTATAAAAATGTGTAATATTCCACAGCCTGGATGTATCTCAATGTATTCAACCACTCCCCTGCTGATGGCCGTTCAGGTCATTTCTCAGTTTTCTTTTGCAACAATTCAGTAAACATGACAACATGAGCTCTCCCACCCCAAGATACTGAACTCATAAACAGCATTTTAAATGGACGTGCCACATTCTAGTATATGGTTATATAAGAATTTACTCAACCATTCTCCTTCTGTCAAGCATTTAAATTGTTTCTGGATACTTTTTTCTGTTATAAGTAAGACCTGGCCTCTTAGTAAAGTCTGGTGACAGCATGCTGGTCAGTGTGGTGGAAAATGCTTTTCCATGGCCACAGTCCCAGACCGAGTGTTCACTTAAGTGGTAACTGCATCCAGCTTTGGTTTCTGGGGGGTGTGCTGTCCATAGGAGGCTGGCTGATCTCTGTGGCAGGCGCTGTTGGAGATGGTTAGACAGGGCTGGAACCTCGACCTATTTGGAAGTCTCCCGGGAATCAAACGTTGGTTAGTGAGTTGAGAAAGTTATAACTCAGTATGGAGGTTCCTTAAAAAACTAAAAATAGAACTACCATACGACCCAGCAATCCCACTACTGGGCATATACCCGGAGAAAACCATAAATCAAAAAGACACATGCACCCCAGTGTTCACTGCAGCACTATTTACAACAGCCAGGATATGCAAGCAACCTAAGTGCCCATCGACAGATGAGGGGATAAAGAAGATGCCCTCAATAATTTTAATTCCTCCCTTGAGGAACTATCTGATGCAATTCTGGGCTCATTTTCCACTGTGGTGTTTATTTTTTCTCACTGAGTTACGTATTTGTATCTTCTATGCATCACATGTGCTACATATACATTTGTAGTCATTTTGGCCTTTTAATTTTATGATGACACACAAAGGTATCTAAATTTTATGTTCTTAAATATTCCATGAGTCCTTACTATTTTTCTTATTAATTTGTGCTAACTCTTTAGAGAATCAGGATTTCACTCTTTTGTCATATTTGCTGAAAAGGTTGTTTTTCACCTCTTGTGTGCTTTTTGTTTCATTTAGATTTTTCATGTAGAATGAAATGCTTGGTTTTTACAGGCAGCCATCTTTACCTGTCTTTTTCTTGGTAATATTTTTTTTCCTTTATTGACGTTTAGAAAGATTTCTCTCTGGCTTCTCATCCTACTCAACAGAGCAGCCGAAGTCCTTGCCACATCTCAGAAGTCCTACTTGAACGGACACCTCGCTGCCCCTGACTTTCTCTCCTGTCGTTCATCCCTTCATACCTGTGATGGGCCATGATACCTAAGCCCATCCCATGCCCACCTTGGGACCCTGCACTTGCTCGACCTCCAGCCCAGAAAGCTCTTCCCCAAGAGCCGTGTGACCCGATCCCTCACTTCCTTCAGCCTGAGTCAAGTAACATCACCTCACAACCCACCCTAAATGAAATCCAAGCCTCCCTCCTCTCAGGCCAGCCCTCTAGGTTCCTGCTTTATTTTTTCCACAGCACTGAGCATCTTCTGACATCTATTTTCTTGTTTATTTTCAGTGCCCCCCTACCCTGATAGAATGCCATCTCCATAAGAGCAGGGGAGCTATTTTGTTTCTACTCTCTCTCCAGCTAGCTCCCAGACCTGTACCTGGCACACAGCAGACACTCCCAGAAGAGTTGTTGGTTGAATGAATGATTCATGCATATTCATTGCCTACCCAGCTCTCTGTGCTTGGAATGCTCACTCTCTAGTTCCCTCACCCAGCTGACTCCAGGCAGACTAAGACTCGTAACCTCCTCCAGGGAGCCCTCTTGGAACCCTCGAGATAAATGGCAAGTATTCTTCCTTTGTTTGCTCATCCTTAGCGAATGAACTAGTGAACCAGTGAATATCACTGCTTTCAGCAATGGTGACATAATGATATGTTTATGTGGCTTCTCTAGCCATAGACTCCTTGAGATCTCATTCATAGTTTTATCTCTAGCACCTAGCTCGATACTTGCCCATAGTAGTCACTCCATAGATATTTTTGGAATGAATGGATGAGTGAAATGAATTAATCTTTTTATAATACCCAGAAGACAACTACCAACCTACCATTTGTGTATGTATGGCGTATTCTGAAGGTGGCTTCATGAAAAGGTTAAAAGCTTGGGTTTTGGAAACAAAAAGCCTTTGGTTCAAATTTCAGTTTTGCCACTTAATACTTTGTGGGCAATTTATGTAAACTCTTTAAACTCTCATTTCAACATCTTTAAAATTAACAACCACTTCTAGGACGGTTGTACAGATTAATGTGATAATATCTTCTAAATTGCTAAATACTCAGTATAGTACCTGACACCCTATAAGTAATCAATAAATACCAGTTAATCTTTCAGTAAAGGTTTGTACTTTTCTCCATATAGGTCTCAGTCACATCTTGTTAAGGTTATTCCTAGACATTTTATGCCCTTTTTCTTGCTCTAGTGAATGACATTTTTTCCCATTATTTTTTTTCTAGCTGGTTATTACTGATATACAGAAAACCTATTGATTTTTATATATTCATCTGGCATCCAACTGAGTCTCTGAACTCTTATTAATTCTAAAGATTTCTCAGTTGATTCCCTTGGGTGTTTTAGGTATACAATCATGTTGTCTACAAATAATGATAATTTTGAGGAGATAACTCTTTTGAGAAGTTTGGCAGGGAAATTCAATTCAATTCTGCAAATACTTATTGACTGATATGGTCAGTTTTGGACAAATTTAGTTGGAGAAGCCTGTGGAACATCCAGACAGAGATGGTCAGAAAGCAATTAGGGCCGTAGACTGGAATGTGGGAGTGCAATCTGGGCTGGAGAGATGGATTTGTGGAAACCATGCAATTAATGAGACTGCCCTAAGAGGAAACACAGAGGAGTGTGGTAGATGCCAGGTAAGCCATGCCCACTAAAGACATCTCACCTGCACACAGGGAGCCCACTGTACATCTCACTTCTACAATGGGACTCTGGCTTATCTCTGTGCCTGTCTTCTGCAGGGGCACCTTGTCTGGACAGGTGGGAGAAGCAGGGGCCAAACAGTATCTTTGGCCTCTGCAGTCACCCTTTAGTTGTGAACCAGAAGCCAGGGTCATAGAGATGCTGGCACTGGGCCTCATCTTAGCCCCTCTCCCCTGCACATTATGCTGGTCACACCAAATAGCTCATCATCTACAAACACCCCACGATCTTTCAGGCCGTACGATGCTTGGCCCATTGCCTGGAATGCCTTTCCCTTACCTTCTCGACCTAGGAAAGCTTACTCACTGTTCCAGATTCAGTTCATACAGCACCTCCTCTGAGGAGCCTCCCCTCGTTTCCTGGGCAGTTACTAAGTTTTCTCTCTCTCTTTCTCCCTCTCTCTCTCTGTCACTGCAACAGCCATCCACAAAATTCCATGCCTCTTCCCTCCCAATCTATCCCTTTCAAAAAAATAAACATACAAACAAAAACTGGCCTGCCATTCTTGCTTAAAAATCCTTCAATGGCTCCTCTGGGAAAAGCCCACAGTCCTAAACATGGCACACAAGACGCCCCCTTGAGCCACCCACTGCTTCTCTCCCAGGCTTTGCTTCTTGCCACTCTTTGCCATAAGTGACACTCCAGCCCAAGCCAGGCTCTCTCTGTTTGGTTCCTTTGATGCTCTGTGCTCTTTTGCTCCCTCTGTCTTCAAACTTGCTGTTCCCTCTGATCGAAGCATCCTTTCTTCATCCTCTGATCTTGCCAACTCCTATTCATCTCTTAGGTCTCAACTGAAACTTCAGCACCCCCAGGAGACCTTACTGACCACTGCACTAAGGTGTACTCCCCTCACCCCAACATACACCCAAGCACACACCTCGCTGTGTGTCCCCACAGAGCCCTGAACCTCTGTCATCACTCACAGCACACATCATGGCATCACTTATTGTCTGTGTTCCCTGGGAGACGTGGATTCTGTCACATTCACACTGATCCGCAGCACCCAGCATGTTGCTTGGACAACAGGTGCCCCGTAGAGATCTGCATAATGGCTGCACCTTGCACGCAACTCTACTGGGTCACGCATCCTACTGAACTGCAGACCCAGAGCTCCTCCAGGGTCGTACTCCGCCCTGTAACCTTAGTGCCCAGTGCCTGGTATATGTTGTAGATGTGCACTCAGTGTTGGATGAGAGAATTATCACAGGTATTTCTAATGAAGACATGCATTGATTTTTTTTCCCTAGAAGTCTTAACAATCCGAGAAATTTCCATGAATGTGTCCAGGGTTTCTCAACTCAGCACTATTGACATTTGGGGCAGGACAATTCTTTGTTGGGAGGGCTTTCCTGTGCATCAGGATGTTTAGCAGCATCCCAGGCCTCTACCCCTGGGTGCCGAGTAGCACCTCTCAGTTGTGACAACCAAAAATATCTTCAGACATTGCCAAATGTTCACTAAGAAGGAAAGTCACGTATACATAAGAATCTAGCCTCCCACCTTTTTTCATCCATTTTAGGGGACTTGCAGGCCAACGAAGCCCACCCACGGACCTCCTAGACCAGGGGTTCTTCACCTTTGCTGTGCCGTGGCCCCCTTTGGCAGCCTGGTGAAGCCGTCTCAAATGATCTTTTTAAATGCATACAACAAAATACATAGAATTACAAAGGAAATCAGTTATACTGAAATATAGCTTTCAAAATATTTCAGAAGTTTGTCATATAGTATTATAGATGTTCCTTTATTAATGCATTATGAACAAGATCTAGCAGTGGGCCTGAAAAATACTGTAGTTCAAAGCACAAATGTTCTTTATAGGTAGCTGCAACTACGGTAATGTTCTATGAAAATACCTGTGATCTTATCAGTGACAAATTCACAGGTACTGCTAGCACTGCTGTACTTTGTTGCTTATATTCATGATTAATAGAAATGCTAGGTTTCAGTAGAAGATTAGTGAAAATAAAGATGCAACTTTCTCCATCCAAGTTAGAGATGCCCTGGATTCTACCCAGAACCTCAGAGGTCCAAGCCAAATTCAAGCTTTCAAGTCTGGGGAGGGCTCCTTAGTTCCGGGCTCTACGTACGTGGGCGTGGGTGTGTGCGGGTCTCAGGGGGTGGGATTGGGGGTTGGGAAATGGGAGGGGTGGATTGTGTATAATATGATCCATGCCCTCAAGGAGTTCACAGTGGAGTATAGAAGACAGACAGACATGGCCCATCTTACTAACCATGTCTCCACTTGCTGAGTGGTTTGAGGACACCTCACTGTTGGATCCCAGGGGCACAGTGGAGAGCACATACAAACACACCCAGAAAGATGGGTGCTTTTGGGCAGGTCTAAGAAGGGGACCAACATTTATCCACGTGCTTCCCTAACATCATCCCCCTGAATTTAGCAATGACCCTTTGAAATGGCTGTCATGCCCCCACCTCCACCACTTTACAGGTGAGGAAGCAAAGCTCCTCAAGGCTTAAGAACGTGCTCAAGGTCAAACAGGTAGCAGTGGAAGAGCTGGGACTCAAACACAGATCTGTGTGAAAGCAAAGCTCAGGCCCCTCCCTCTGCCAGGCTACAAGATTCACACACCACCTGGGGACACACTTCCAAAGCTACGGTGCTCTTTCCGCTCTGCACCCAGCTCTAGCGGCAAAGCCTGGGATTTATTGAAAAGAGCTTAGCACGGTTGCTGTGCCGCAGGGACAAGGAAACAAAGCAGGGTCTCCCTCTTCCTCTCAAGCTGGGGATGCAGGCAGCAAAGGCACAAAACAATGCATAACAGACGGGGTAAGGCAGCAAACAAACCTGCCCCTGTGCCACGTCCAATTGCTCTGTGGGAATAATCCCGTGCTGTTCAGCTTCCTAATTCTAACTCCAGGCTCTCTGATTCTCCAGGACATGCTGAACACAGAAGCCACCACAGTGGACCAAATATGATTTTCCCTGCCTGGCGATACAGATGCGGCTCTTTTGTCATCATTTTGAGCCAATACCAGCCAGGGGTTGTTTATCATGTTGACAGGGAATCCAGGACCAGCAGAGGTATCTCGGCATTGCTGATGGCAGAGCTTCTCACTCTTTGGGTTGTGCTCCATCCTTGGATCAGCACCGAGAGAAGAAGCCAGGTGTGTCTGGGAACAGGTGCCTCTGCCGGGCTGGTCGTGCTCCTGGCTGGGTCTTTCAGAGCAAACATAGGGAGATATCACTGAGTTCTCCTCAGCTGAGAAGACACTTGAGCTGTGGCTTTGGTTCAAGGGATGGAGCTGAGTCCAGGGAATGACACACAGAAGTTCAGGTCTTAGCAAATTCATTCATTTATTCATTTAAAAAACAGTATTGAGCACCCACTATGTCCCAGGCACTATCCCTGCCCTTATGGACTTAGTCTAATAATAATAGATCATTAAACATTTTTTCCTCTGCCAAGGGCTGTCTTACGTACTTTACATCTAATAACTCATTCCATCCCCACAACTGTATTAGATAGGTACTGTTATGATTCCCATATCACAGGCAAGAAAACTGAGGCCCAGGAAGGTTAAGTAACCTGCCCAAGGTCAGACAGCTGCTAAATGGTGGAAACAGGATTCAACCCCAGGCAATCTTGTGTCATATCCTGTCTTCTTAACCACTACTCCATGGATGGGTGGATTGATTTGGAGGGGTGAGGGGAGTGGCTAGATGCCTATTTTGGCCAATGTGATAAGCCATTTCTCTTTCTAGACCACTCTGATAGACAAAGAATGTTGCCCTGGGGAGCCCTTTTCTTAAGTATCAATCATCTCAGCTCAAACTCCTAGGCTTCTGCCCTATTGCCTGCCTTTTGGGGGTTAAGCCCACTATGGTGAGGCTCAGTGTGGCATCAGAAGAGAGGACACATGGGAAATTCTGTACACATTGGACTTCCCAGAAGGAAAAAAAATAACTTAGGAAATGGGAGTGAATTGTCAAAACCAAGCCTGCATTGTGAAACTGAGAAACCAAGCTTATGTCTCTGTCTCTACCACCAGAGCACCTCATGATGGCAAGGACCACATCTGATTCACTATTAAATCTCCAGCACAGAATTTTGCATTTCATAGACACTCAGTTAATATTTGTTGAGTAACTAGATTAGCTTGTCCAGTTGTCATCTGTGCTTCTTTTGTTTTGTTTTGCTTTTCATTTGTTTCTTTATCCATCAAAAGCTCATGACTGCTATTTTTTCTAATACACACACCCATGGTGGAACTGGCCTCATCTCTAAGGGACAGAGGTAACTTCAAGCCCTTTGGTCTCATGTGACCCAGATGTGAAAATTAATTTAAAAATGTGGGAGGGGGGAACCTAACATGGTGAAATGGGAAGAATCTGAAAACCTGGGTTCTTAATTCTGCTTTGCCACTTCATAGCAAGGAATATGGTCACGTCCCTTAGTCACTAAGGCTCCAACCCCTCCATCTTATAGAGGGGGTCTCAAGGTCACCTTCACATAGATGCCCTGAGTCAGGTGACCCAAGGGAAATGTTGGTGCTGCCTGGAGCAGAAGAGCCCTATCCATGGTGCTGAACCATTAATGTCCTCAGGGACTGTTGTTTCTCCTGACCCTGGGCCACTGAGATGCCTGTCCAACCTCTCCCAGGATTTCTGCCCAAGATGAGAAAGGAAGAAAGGAGTTGGTGAGATGAAGAAGCAGAGGGGGAGAGGGAGAGCTGGGTAAGGGGCTGACGGGGCAGAGGTGAGGGCAGAGAGCACTGGGGCTCCACTCAGGTGCTGAATGCCTGACACAACGACCTCCAGCCTTAGGCCAGCCAGAGCCAGAGGCCACACCAGAGATGGTCTGCCACAGGAGGCCTCGGGTGAGGGAAAGGGGGGTGGTCCCTTAGGAGTGTATTCCTGAGATGTTCCTAACACTTAATCCTCAGCAACCAATAAGTAGGACAGGCGGGAGACTACCTCTCTGGAGATGAGGGGTGGGGAGACTTGAGCTACAGTGTAAGAAACAAAATCAGACATCCTAAGAGCCAGAGTAAGGGAAGATGTGACATGTGGTCACCAGCAGTTGGGTACAGTCTCTTCCTCCTCTGTAGAGGGCCTACCCCCCTCATTCCTCTGGCAGCTCCAGACTGGACATCTGCTGGGAATCCAAAAGGCTCACTCATGGAGAATTTCGCTGCAGACTTTCCGTTAAATTAGGCATTCAAAGGTCATCTGTAATTTCATTCTGTTTTTTCCCACTCTTCAGCAGATGTCCTGTTCTTTGTACATGCTAAGGAAAGGCCTTTGTGTTTTGATGCCCCCAACTGCACATTTGAATTTTATATGAGCTCTGTTTGGTGATTTGAAAATTGTTCCTATCCGAGAGCTTAAGTCAGCCCTCTCTATTCAAGAAAATTAGCGATGGGTTAGTTCTGGCCTGGCGCAGCTTGGACCAGCCTAGATGCCAGTAAAAATTCATTCATTCAACCAATACTCACTGTGCTTCTACCATCTGCCAGGCACAGGGTGGACACAATCTCTGTTCTCATAGAGATTCTCTGTCTTACTCACCCCTTCCCAACCATGCTTGCTTCCTTCCTGTTCCTCCCACAAGCTGCCATGCATTTGCTTTTCCTTCCTCTTGCAAAGTTCTTTACCCCAGATAGGGCAAACCCCTTCTCTTCCTTTAAGTCTTTGCTCAACATTCCCTTCTCAATGAGTCTACCCTGACTACTCTTTAGAAACTCATATCCTACTACCCCACCTCCATCCCTAGCACCTCCAAGCTCCCTCACCTGTCCATATAATCTTTCTCCCATAGCATGTATCACTCTGTACCATCCTACTAGTTTACTTATATGCTGTGTTTATTGTCTATTTCCTCTTGCTAGAACATTCACTTCACAAGAACAAAGTCCCTGTTTTATTCACTGATGCATCCTAAGTGCCTAGAACAGTGCCTGGCACAGAGTAAGGCAATGAATGTTCAATGAATGAGTGAACTACAATCCAGTGCACTCACAAATGTACAGCTCATATAAACCCAACTCCCTAAAGGCTCAGGAAGCCAAACCAGCTGGTGTGGCTCTGTCTGAAAGCAGTTTGGGGTGGAAGAGCCCACAGATCCAGCCCACAGTGGAATTAGAGCTGGGGATGGGATGCCACTGGCCTCCCAGGGGCCACTGCCCACTGCTGCCATGGTCACCTCCCCACCAGACTGAGCTCCTTGAGGGCAGAGAGCAAAGTCTGCCTTTTTCACCAACACATTCTTGAGGGCCCAGCCCAGGGCTGCCAGAGGAAGCAAATGTCAGTAAGCACAAGGCTGAAGGAATTTCAGCCATCATTTATCAAGCGCTGACTATGTGCCCCACACAATGCTGAGCTCCTTACTCACATTATTTCTTTCAAACCTCACCACATACCAAAGAGATGGGTATTATTTTTTACCTTGTTTAGCAAATGAGGTTTAGGTTAAGTAACTCACCCAAATTCACATATACAGTAATAGATGACTAAGCGGGTTTTCAAACGCAGGTTTGTCCGATTCCTGAGGTTGAGATCTGAAAGTATATGCTCTACCGCTGCACTGGGATGAAAGAGAGGGAGAGAGAGAGAAAATGAGGAAGGGAGAGAGGGATGGAAGGAGGAAGGAGAGAAGAGGGAAAGATGGTGGGGCAGGCCATAGGCCACATGCAGCATGGAGGTCTAAAAGAGCTGACCAGAGAGAAGGAGTTTTCCTCTTGGCTGGACACGACTCCATTACAGCCCGGTACCCCACCCCCACCCCAGAGGAAGTACCGAGATGACACACCTTGTCCTAGAAGAGACTTTATTTTAATTAATTCTTTTATATCTTCTCTCTGTTTCTCTGAGCTCGAATAAACTGAGGGAAAAATATACCTGAGTGGGAGACAGATAATGTAAAAATTGTGGCAGGGAGTAATGGAGAAATGTACCTCGTCTTAAAATCTCTATAAAAGGGGGCTTCCCTGGTCGCGCAGTGGTCGCGAGTCTGCCTGCCGATGCAGGGGACGCGGGTTCGTGCCCCGGTCCGGGAAGATCCCACACGCAGCGGAGCGGCTGGGCCCGTGAGCCATGGCCGCTGAGCCTGCGCGTCCGGAGCCTGTGCTCCGCAACGGGAGAGGCCACGACAGTGAGAGGCCCGAGTACCGCCAAAAAAAAAAAAAAAATCTCTATAAAAGGAAATCACAGCTCCACTGTTGGTCCTCACCCATACACATGCAAACCATGGTGATGAGGATGATGAGGCTGGTCATGTGGAAGCATCTGATTCAGAACCCACCCCAGTGACCTCAGACATCTGCTTAGAAGACATCGCTATGGCTGTTTCCCCAGATGCCCAGTGAGAGGTCTTCATTCACCCGGGGCCTCCTCCAACCTGGTCAGCCACAGCCCCCGCCTATACACTTGCCTGCTGTCCCAGTCGCATCCATGCTCCAGTGAAAGCCCCATCCACAGACACTCAGCACCTGAGGTCACTCAAAGGGTGTCCCGGAGGACTGCTCTGCAGAGTTCTGTGGATGAGAGTCCTGGAGACAGTTTAGGGCCTCCAGAAATCCTGCCAGTGCTGTATCCCTTCTCCCGTGGACACACTAAAATAGTATCAGGAATTTCCAGGGCCATCGGCTGGGTGGCCTTGATAAAAATCAAAAGTGTATGTTGAATGAATGGATCGGCCTTCTAATAGGAGAATCTGTAAGGCCCCTAGGAGATTCTAGAGGCCCCTATCTGTAGGTAGGGGCCTCTAGAATCTACTTGGTCCCAGTGCTGGGGATCTGTGGCAGGAAACACACGGGCCTATGCGAAGAACAGAAGTCAAGGCAATTCGATGGATATTTACTAGCACCTTATCCAAGACAGCCTGACCCTTCCCTGACAATGCTCTTGGTTGAGTGGCAGCTGGCAAGCAGATGTGTAACAGGGAAGGACAGAGAATTTATAGGAAGGAGAAAGAGAGGGACCTGGAGGTGGAGGTGGAAGCCAGCTTTATCCTTACTGCTGTGAGCTAAGCTCTGCTCTGGCGGGGCCACCCCTTAGCTCCAGTCTCTTAACATAGGCTGGAGAACCTGTTCTGCCCCCGTTTCCTGTACCCTCCTGGTGACACTTCCCCTGTGCATTCTTAGGATCTAGAGGTACCCATCTCCTTGTGCCTCCCAAGCGGGACATGTGACTCTGATCATGCATGACTAGAAAGAAACCAGAAGTGTCACATTGATTGGGGGGTGGCGGAGCTGAGACCCAGGACTTCTGACTCCTGACAGATCCCACCGATACAACATCCTCTCAAGACACATCTGTCCCTGAAAAAGCTAAGAGCACATGTTCACCTGCAGTATGAAGACCATGCACGCTGCACTTGGTCAGGAAAAGCAGAAACACACGTGTATTCAACCATCATATGCCCCGTGATCAACTGCTGGGTGGGAGAGCATTTACTGTGGCACAGTGTGGCCTTTACAGGACAAAGGTCCTGGTGCCACCACACCCCTTACAGTCCAGTGGCCTTTACTGGGGGCAGTGGGGAAGGGTGCCTGGAAGAGGTGCCATTAAAAAGAGGCTTAAGGAATGACATCAGCCAGACGGCAAAATAAGAAGCTCTGAACTTCACTTTCCCACAGAGATGCCAACTTAACAGCATGTGACCCAAAAACTCTTTATGAGAATTCCAGGAACCTGTTAAGAAGTCACAGTACCCCAGTCAAGTTCAAACTCAAAAACAGTCACATTGAAACAGGTGAGAAAAGCCATTTCACACCAACCACAACAGCCCCAAGCCAGCATAGCTCGGCAAGACTAAGAAGGAGAGCCCGACCAGCAGCTTTTCCCTCGGGAGGAAAGAGAAGAAGAGAACATAAGTCCAATGCTCCAGACTTTCAGAGAACTGCCCGAGGAACTGGTTTCTGTCTTGTCTGACCTGGAGTGCAAACAGGGAATCAGCATACTTTACATGCCTGGGAGCCACAGGGAACAAGAGAGCTTGGTGCTTGTTGCAGCACCAGGGAAACTGCAGAGACACAGACAGACACCAGAGGGAGCAAGACGTTACAAGCTCTTGCAAAAGAAAATGGCAAGCCTCTCTGAGAAGCTACAGGCACAAGTCCAGAGAAGACACATCCCTGGAGAAGGTTTGAGTTGCCTCCAGAGGCTCTAGCCAGGCTAGTTGGAGGTCTTCCCCTGTATGAAGCCAGTCCATAAAGATGAGGATAGGTGACTATTTTTTCAAATGCACAAATCACAGCAAAAAATAAACAGGCACATGGAGAAACAGGGAAATATGACTCAGTCAAAGGAACAAGAAAAATCTCCAGAAACTGAACTTGAAGAAATGGAGATCCATGTACTACTGACAAAGAATTCAAAATAATCTTCTTAAAGAAGTCCAATGCACTACAAGAGAACACAGATAGGCAACTAAACGAACTCAGGAAAATGATGCATGAGTAAAATAACATCAGCAAAGAGACAAAGTATTTTTTTTAAAAAGAACCAAAATTTCTGTAGTAAGAAGCTAAAGAATACAATAACTGAATTGGAAAATATACTAGAGGGTTTCAACAACAGACTTGTTCAAGCAGAAGAAATAACCAGTGAACTCAAAGATAGGTCATTTGCAATTATCAAGTCAGAGGAACAAAAAAGAAAAAAGGCTGAAGGGACTTAGGGGACATCATCAACTGGACCAATATATGCATTATAGAAGTCCTAGAAGGAGAAGAGAGAAAGGGGGCAGGCAGCTTATTTGGAGAAATAATGGCTACAAATTCCCAACTCTGAGGAAGAAGATGGACATTCAAATTCAAGAAGCTCAAAAGACTCCAACTAGAATGAACCCAGAAAGGCCCACACTGAGATAGATTATAATCAAATTGTCAAAAGTCAAAGACAAAGGAAGAGAAAATCTTGAAAGCAACAAGACAAAAATCAACTTGTCACATACAATGGAGCTCCTAAGATTATCAGCGCTCCTAAGATTATCAGTGGATTTCTCAGCAGAAACTTTGCAGGTCAGAAAGGAGTGGGAAGGTATAATCGAAGTGCTGAAAAAAAAAGAAAACCTGCCAACTAAGAATACTGTATTTGACAGAACTGTCTTTCAAAAATGAAGAAGAAATAAGAACCTTCCCAGATTAAAAAAAAAAAAAGCTGAAGGAGATCATCACCACTGCCTTACAAGAATTGCTAAAGGGAGTGCTTCAGGTTGAAATGAAAGGACACTACACAGTAAATACACACACAGAAAGGACACTACAAAGCAACACTACACAGCAGTGCAAAATTATAAAGCTCCAGACAAAGGTAAATATATAGAAAGTGAAGAACCCTGTAATACTGTAGTGGTGGTACAAAAATTCACTTTAAATTCTGGTATAGAATAAAAAAACTAAGTTAATGGATACAAAATGTAAATAAATATAACTTGTGACATTGATAACATAAAGTTGAAGAGAGAGATGTAGAGTTTTTGTACGTGGCAGTAGAGTTTTTGTATGTGGCTGAAGTTAAGCTGTTATCAGTTTAAAATAAATTGTATTAACTATAAGATATTTTATGTTATCCCCATGGTAACTACCTATAAAAGATTCACAAAAGAAAATGAGAAAGGAATGAAAGCAAATCACTGCAAATGAATTAATGAAACACAAGGAAGGCAGAGAGAGAGGAAAAGAGGGACAAAATAACTGCAGGACATACAGAAAACAATTAACAAAATGGTAATAGTAAGTCCTTCCCTATCAGCAATTACTTTAAATGTAAATGGATTAAACTCCCGTCAAAAGATACAGAGTGGCTGAGAAGAAAACAAGATCCAACTATATGCTGTCTAGGAGACTCACTTTAGATATAAAGACACATATATGCTGAAAATGAAACTAGGGAAAAAGATATTCTATGCAAATGGTGACCAAAAAGAGCAGAAGTGACCATACTTAGGTCAGACAAAATAACCTTTAAGTGAAAGACTGTCACAAGACACACAAAAAAGGATATTATATAATGATAAAAGGGTCAATTCAACAGGAAGATACAATAATTATAAATATATATGCACCTACCAGCAAAGCACCCAAATACATGAAACAAACATTGAAAGAACTGAAGGGAGAAATAGACAATAATATAATAATAGTAAGAGATTTCAATACCTCACTTTCAATAAAGGATAGATCAACCAGAAAGAAGTTCAATAAGGAAAGTGTTTAATTACAACACTATAGACCAATTAAGCCTAACAAACATATACTGAACACCACACCCAACAACAGCAGAATAAATATTCTTTGCAAGCACACACAGAACATTCTCCAGGATAGATCACATGTTAGGCACAAAACAAGTCTTAACAAATTTAAGAACACTGAAATCATACTGAGTACCTTTTCTGGCCACAGTGAAATGAAACTAGAAATCAACAGCAAGAGGAAAATTGGAAAATTCACAAATGTATGGAAATTAAACAACACACCACTGAACAGCCAATGGGTCAAAGAAGAATCACAAGGGAAATTAGAAAGCATCTTGAAACAAATGAGAATGAAAACACAACACACCAAAACTATGGGATGCAGCAAAAGCAGTATTAAGATGAGAGGGAAGTTTTTAGGAGTAAATGACTACGTTAAAAAAGAAGATGTTGGGGGCTTCCCTGGTGGCGCAGTGGTTGAGAGTCCGCCTGCCGATGCAGGGGACACGGGTTCGTGCCCCGGTCCAGAAGAATCCCACATGCCGCGGAGCGGGTGGGCCCGTGAGCCATGGGCACTGAGCCTGCGCGTCTGGAGCCTGTGCTCCACAACGGGAGAGGCCACAACAGTGAGAGGCCCGCGTATCGAAAAAAAAAAAAAGGAAGATGTCAAATCAACAAAATAACTTATATCCCAAGGCAATAGCAAAAGAATAACAGTTAAACCCAAGGTTAGCAGAAGGAGGAAATAATAAAGATTAAAACAAAATTAAACAAAATAGGGAATAGAAAAACAATAGAAAAAATTGACAAAACTAAGAGGTTTTTTTTGAAAAGGTCAACAAAATTGTCAAACCTTTAGCTAGACTAAGAAAAAAGGGAGAAGACTCAAATAATAAAAATCAGAAATGAAAGAGTAGACATTACAACTGATGCCACAGAAATAAAAAGGATCATAAGAAACTTCTATTAACAATTATATGTCAGCAAATTGGGTGACCTAGAAAAAAAAGGAATAAATTTCTAGAAACATACAGCTACCAAGACTGAATCATAAAGAAGTAAAAAGTCTAAACAGACCTATAACTAGTAAGGAGATTGAATCAGTAATCAACAAACCTCTCAACAAAGAAAAGCCCAGACCCAGTGGCTTCACTGGAGAATTCTACCAAACACTCTTATCTACCAAATAAGATTTAACACCGGTCCTCCTCAAATTCTTCCAAAACGAAGAGGGAATACTTCCAAATTCATTTTATGAGGCCCTATTATGATTTTGATCCGATATAAAAATCAGACAAATACACTACAGGAAAACCACAGACCTATATTCTTGCTAAATATTGATGCAAAAATGCTCAACAAAATACTAGCAAGCTGAATTCAACAACACATTAAAAGATTTATATATCATGACCAAGTGGGATTTATTTCTGGAAAACAAGGATGGTTGAACATGCAAAAATTGATCAAGGTAATACACCACATTAAGAGAACAAAGGTTAAAAAAAACCTGATCATCTCAATTAATGCAAAAAAAGCATTGTCAAAATTCAATATTTCATAATAAAATCACACACATAACTAGGACTACATCAACACAATAAAAGGCATATATGAAAAACCCACAGCTAACATCGTACTCAATGGAGAAAAACTGAAAGCTTTCCCTCCAAGATCAGGAACAAGGCAAGGTACCCTCTCTTACCATTTCCATTCAATGTAGTAGTGGAAATCCTAGCCAGAGCAATTAGGCAAGAAAAAGAAATAAAAGGCATCCAAATTGGAAAGGAAGAAGTAAAATTATCTCTGTTCACAGATGACATAATCTTATATGTACCAAAGCCTAAAGCCTAAAGCCTTCAAACACACACACACACACACACACACACACACACACACACACACACACATTAGAACTAATAAACAAATTCAGCAAAGTTGCAGGATACAAAATCAACACAAGAAAATTGTGTTTCTATACATTAAAAATAACAATTCAAAAAGGAAAATAAGAAAATAATTTCATTTACAATAACTCCAAAAAATAAAATACTTAGGAATACACTTAACCAAAGAGGCAAAAGACTTACACGTTGAAAACTATAAAACATTTCTGAAAGAAATTAAAGAAAATACAATAAACAGAAAGACATCCTATGTTCATGAATTGAAGACTTAATATTGTTAAAATGGCCACACTACTCAAAGCAATCCACAGATTCAATTCAATTCAATATCCCAGTGTTTGTTTGTTTTTGTTTGTTTTTTTTGCCAAAAACAGGGGAAAAAATCCTTAAACATATAGTATCTCAAAGGACTCCAAATACCCGCCCCCAAAATTGTGAGAAGTAAAAATAAAACTGGAAGTTTCACATCTCCTGATTTCAAACCTATTTCAAAGTTACAGTACTCAAATCAGTATGGTACTAGCATAAAAGCAGACATATAGACCAATGGAATAGAATAGGGAGCCCAAAAATCAACCCTCACATATACAGTCGAATGATTTTCAACAGGGGTGCCAAGGACACACAATGGGGAAAGGATAGTCTCTTCGACAAAAGGGTGCTGGGAAAACTGGATATCCTCAGGTAAAAGATGATTTTGGACCCTAACCTTACACCATATACAAAAATTAACTCAATATGAATTAAAGATATAATGTAAGACCTGAAACTATAAAACTCCCAGAAGAAAATGCAGGGGAAAAGCTTTATGACACTGGATTTGGCTGTGATTTACTGGATATAACAAAAGCAAAAATAGACATGGGACAACATCAAATGTTAAAACTTCTGAACACCAAGGGAAACAATCAACATAGTGAAATGGCAACCTACAGAATGGCAGAAAATACCTGCAAACCATGTATTTGACAAGGGATGAATATCCATAATATATAAAGAACTCCTACAACTCAACAACCTAAAACCAAATAATCTCATTAAAAAAATGAGTAAACGATGGGAATAGATGAACATAGATGCAAAAATCCTCAACAAAATGCCAGCAAACAGAATCCAACAGCACATTAAAAGGATCATACACCATGATCAAGTGGGGTTTATTCCAGGAATGCAAGGATTCTTCAATATACGCAAATCTATCAATGTGATTAACCATATTAACAAATTGAAGGAGAAAAACCATATGATCATCTCAATAGATGCAGAGAAAGCTTTTGACAAAATTCAACACCCATTTATGATAAAAACCCTGCAGAAAGTAGGTGTAGAGGGAACTTTCCTCAATATAATAAAGGCCGTATATGACAAGCCCACAGCCAACATCATCCTCAATGGCGAAAAACTGAAAGCATTTCCACTAAGGTCAGGAACAAGACAAGGTTGCCCACTCTCACCACTCTTATTCAACATAGTTTTGGAAGTTTTAGCCACAGCAATCAGAGAAGAAAAGGAAATAAAAGGAATCCAAATCGGAAAAGAAGAAGTAAAGCTGTCACTGTTTGCAGATGACATGATACTATACATAGAGAATCCTAAAGATGCTACCAGAAAACTACTAGAGCTAATCAATGAATTTGGTAAAGTAGCAGGATACAAAATTAATGCACAGAAATCTCTGGCATTCCTATATACTAATGATGAAAAATCTGAAAGTGAAATCAAGAAAACACTCCCATTTACCATTGCAACAAAAAGAATAAAATATCTAGGAATAAACCTACCTAAGGAGACAAAAGACCTGTATGCAGAAAATTATAAGACACTGATGAAAGAAATTAAAGATGATACAAACAGATGGAGAGATATACCATGTTCTTGGATTGGAAGAATCAACATTGTGAAAATGACTCTACTTCCCAAAGCAATCTATAGATTCAATGCAATCCCTATCAAACTACCACTGGCATTTTTCACAGAACTAGAACAAAAAATTTCACAATTTGTATGGAAACACAAAAGACCCCGAATAGCCAAAGCAATCTTGAGAACAAAAAATGGAGCTGGAGGAATCAGGCTGCCTGACTTCAGACTATACTACAAAGCTACAGTAATCAAGACAGTATGGTACTGGCACAAAAACAGAAAGATAGATCAATGGAATAGGATAGAAAGCCCAGAGATAAACCCATGCACATATGGTCACCTTATCTTTGATAAAGGTGGCAGGAACGTACAGTGGAGAAAGGACAGCCTCTTCAATAAGTGGTGCTGGGAAAACTGGACAGGTACATGTAAAAGTATGAGATTAGATCACTCCCTAACACCATACACAAAAATAAGCTCAAAATGGATTAAAGACCTAAATGTAAGGCCAGAAACTATCAAACTCTTAGAGGAAAACATAGGCAGAACACTCTATGACATAAATCACAGCAAGATCCTTCTTGACCCATCTCCTAGAGTAATGGAGATAAAAACAAAAATAAACAAATGGGACCTAATGAAACTTCAAAGCTTTTGCACAGCAAAGGAAACCATAAACAAGACCAAAAGACAGCCCTCAGAATGGGAGAAAATATTTGCAAATGAATCAACTGACAAAGGATTAATCTCTAAAATTTACAGGCAGCTCATGCAGCTCAATAACAAAAAAATAAACAACCCAATCCAAAAATGGGCAGAAGACCTAAATAGACATTTCTCCAAAGAAGATATACAGACTGCCAACAAACACATGAAAGAATGCTCAACATCATTAATCATTAGAGAAATGCAAATCAAAACTACAATGAGATATCATCTCACACCAGTCAGAATGGCCATCATCAAAAAATCTAGAAACAATAAATGCTGGAGAGGGTGTGGAGAAAAGGGAACACTCTTGCACTGCTGGTGGGAATGTGAATTGGTTCAGCCACTATGGAGAACAGTATGGAGGTTCCTTAAAAAACTACAAATAGAACTACCATATGACCCAGCAATCCCACTACTAGGTATATACCCTGAGGAAACCAGAATTCAGAAAGAGTCATGTACCAAAATGTTCATTGCAGCTCTATTTACAATAGCCCGGAGATGGAAACAACCTAAGTGCCCATCGTCGGATGAATGGATAAAGAAGATGTGGCACATATATACAATGGAATATTACTCAGCCATAAAAAGAAACGAAATTGAGCTATTTGTAATGAGGTGGATAGATCTAGAGTCTGTCATACAGAGTGAAGTAAGTCAGAAAGAGAAGGACAAATACCGTATGCTAACACATATATATGGAATTTAAGAAAAAAAAATGTTATGAAGAACCTAGGGGTAAAACAGGAATAAAGACACAGACCTACTGGAGAACAGACTTGAGGATATGGGGAGGGGGAAGGGTGAGGTGTGATAGGGCGAGAGAGAGACATGGACATATATATACTAACAAACGTAAGGTAGATAGCCAGTGGGAAGCAGCCGCATGGCACAGGGAAACCGGCTCGGTTCTTTGTGGCTGTCTGGAGGGGTGGGATAGGGAGGGTGGGAGGGAGGGAGACAAAGAGGGAAGAGATATGGGAACATATGTATATGTATAACTGATTCACTCTGTTATAAAGCAGAAACTAACACACCATTGTAAAGCAATTATACCCCAATAAAGATGTTAAAAAAAAAAAAAAAAAGACGGGAATAGCCATTTCTCCAAAGATATACAAATTACCAATAAACATATGAAAAGATGCTCAACATCACTTATCATCAGGGAAGTACAAATCAAAACCACAGTAAGATAGCACCTCACACCATCAGCATGGCCACTAGGAAAAAAAAAAAAAGATAATAAGTGTTGGTGATGGTATGGAGAAATTTGAACTCTTGTGCAGTGTTGGTAAGAACACAAAGTGGTGCAGCTGCTATGTTAAACAGTATGGAGGTTCCTCAAAAAATTAAAAATAGAATTACCATATGATCCAGCAATCCTACTTTTGGGTAAGAACTGAAATCAGAATCTCAAAGAGATATTTGCACACCTATGTACCTTGGAGCATTATTCACAATAGCCAAGAAATGTAATCAACCTAAATGTCCAGCAAGAGATGAATGGATAAATAAAAAGTGGTATATACATATAATGGAATATTATGCAGCCTTAAAAAGGAATTTCTGTAATACGCTATAATATGAATGAACCTTGAGAAAATTATACTAAGTGAAATAAGCCAGTCGCAAAAAGACAAATATTGCAAGACTTCACTTATATGAGGTATCTAAATTAGTCAAACTCTTAAAAATGGTGGTTGCCAGGGGCTGGGGGAAGGGGGAAAAAGGGAGTTGCTGTTCAATGCGTAAAGAGCTTCAGCTTTGGAAGATAAACAAGTTCAGAGATCTGCTGCATAACAAGGTGGTTAACACTACTGTACTGAACATTTTCCAAATGGTTAAGATGGTAAATTTTATGCTATATGTTTTTCGCCATAATATAGAAAAGGTGGGGGGCTTGGGAGTTTGGGTAAGATTTATACGGACAGTGAGGAAGGTAGGACAGCCATCAGTCAGTGACTAATTTCCCCCCTTCCAACTAGAGAAAAAAAGGCAATGCCCTCCTCCTTCCATATGCTCAGAGAGGCCTTTCCAACCCCCCTTCCCCTGCTTTATTTTTCTTCAGAGAGCTTATCCCCACTCAACCTAATATTATATATTTACTTACTTATCTGTTTATTGCCTGCAAATAACCAGACAGGCAAGCTCCCTGTGGGCAGGAATTTTTTTTCTTTCTTTCTTGTTTATCACTGAATCCTCAGAGTCTAGAAGAGTATGTGGTTTATGGTAGATGCACGATGGATATTTGATGGATGAATGAATGAAAGAATGTGGAGGTGGGGTCAGCGAGATGGGGCATCTGAAGCCTGAGGCATCTGTTCTGCATCCATCAACCTTCTTGGTAAAGAGAGAAAAGGAGAAGGAAGACAAGAACAGACTGGGATGAGTGGAATTCTTTTGGTTGGGCTTGTGGAGGCAGCCAGACCAGCTTCCAGTGTATGGGAGATGGGGAAGACCCATCCACTAAAGGGTCTGCTGCCCCTGGTCCCTTCTGGTTCAGCAAAAGAAAAAAGACTACGCCCACTAGCTCTTGCCAGTTTGATGCAACTGTTTTTCCTTAAAGGTGCTGAATCAACAGACTCCACCCGCCAGGCTGAAATGTCCTCAGTTTTCCCACTTTTCATACACCAGGTCGGTGCTTCTCAAATTTTCATGTGTGTAGGAACCACTCGGGCAATCAACAGGGCTGGGTGGGGCCTGAAGATCTGCATTTCTAACAAGCTTCCGGGTGATTCTGATGCAAAGCCTAGCTTACAGTGGCTGGTTCTCAACCTTGTGGCACTTGAGAAGCTTGGTAGACTCCTAATTAATGCCCAGGCCCCCCACCCAGACCATGTAAATTAGAACATCTGCAAGTGGGACCCCAGCAATGTGCTGCCAAGGCTGAGAACCAGAGCTCAAGGACCCTCCAAGGGCACTAACTCACATGGGAGCAGAGCCACTGCCCTGGACCCTGCAGTCCTCACCTAGCTGCTGTGCCCTCCCTTGACTGCCTTGGAGGCCACTGAAACTTCACTACTGCTGCTGAGGGTCTGCTGAGAGCCATGTGTTGACACTGGCCCACCCTGCTCTGGGATGTGCAAGAGCATAGGAACACTCGTAGGCAGCTGGAAGGAACCTTTCTAGTTTTCCCACCTCCTGACTTCCCCTTCTCACTTCTCTTTCCAGCTGGGAGGGAGCTGTCATCATCTAAAGGTCCAGTAAAACAGTGATTCTCAGATGCTTGTGATTTTGCCTCCCAAGGGACATTTCGCAATGTCTGGAGACGTATTTGATTGTCCTTGATCCAGAACCCCTGCTTTCTCTTGACCCTCAAGCTATGGGGTCCCTGTCTGGTCCCTTACTCATTCACAGTGAGTCTTCTCTCTGGTACCACTTTATCTAACCCAGCACTTTAATATTCATGGAGCTCCCCACTTCCCACTGGACTGGGGTCTACATATCTCTAAACCCCATCTGTGCTCAGGATTCAAGTTCTTCCTCATGAAATTCCTAAACCCCACACAAACCAGAGTGTGGCCAGTCACCCTAAAAGCTCCATGAGATGTAAGGAGACATCTGAGCAGGGGACAGAGAGTCCCACTAGAAAGGGTAGAGCCTGATTCCTAGATGCTTTTATATCTGAATCTCAGCTGTGACTCAGCCAAGATGCTCTGTCACACATGTCCTGGGCACTTGCTATATGCTGGGCCCTGCTTTAAATGCTTTGCCTCGTATAATCTTCCCAACATCCCTGAGAAATAGGTACCCCTGTTACCCCATGTACACAGATGAGCAGGCTGAGGCACACAAACTAAGCTGCCCAAGGTCACACAGCTAGGAGGCAGCTGAGTGAGGATGTGAACCCAGGCAGTTTGAGTCTAGAGCCTATGAGTTTAACCACTACACACTATACAGCCCCTCGTGCATTTTACCTCAACAACAACCCAGGCAAGCTTGGATTCTGTTCTTGATATTATAGATGGAAACCAGCTTCTCAAAGGCGAAAGAACCTTCCAAAATCACTCAGCTAGTGTGTAGGGGACCTAGGATTCAAATCTAAGACAGACTCAACGCTCTGTGCTCAGGTCAGGGAAGGAAACAACATGCTATAGAAGACAGAACCACTCATTCATTCATTCACTCATTCACCCATCCATCCATTCATCATGCACTCAGTACACATGTATTGATGCTTTTTGTGGTCACATGTTGCATGTCAAGGATCCAGAGAAAAATCAGCCATGAGCGCTCTGTTTGAAAGCTCATGTCAAGTTTGGAAGACACACTGCAGACTCGTGGGTGGATTGGGGAGGAAGGAGCGGGTACAGGAGGGCAGGGGAGTCCTCTGGGAGACTAAGCAGCTGTGGGGAGGAGGTCTGGGGAAGTCCAGGTGGGCACTGCTCATGTCCTCCGATGCAACCTGCGTCAGATGATCTGTGTGACACCCCTCCCCCAGCACACAGTCACCCACACACATTCACATGGCCTTATATCCTCCCCATCCATCCTCCCCTGGCTTGCTCAGAACTCCAAATTCATAAGCACAGAATGGGGAGGAACCCAAAGGGGCTATATGCTCCCTCAATGGATCAATGCAGGCTTGGCATCCCAACTTATCATCCTGAGGTCCCAGAGAGAAACCAAACTGTAACTGTCAGGAACATGACAGAACTGTCAAAAGCAGACAAAATCAGCCCCTTAAATTGTGAAACCGAAGTCACAGTTCTATTTGTTCTGCGACAGTGAACACCTCACATTTTTATTTTTTTGTCAGGATGGAAAATAAAAACAAAGACTAGGAGCCTTGCAAGTGTTTCATCTTTGTGGAAAAACCCATCACTACTACCTCTCAGTTTCCAGCCGTGCCCCTCTCCCCATAAACCTGAATTCACTTCCATTCAGTAAACACTCAGGGAGCCTTGCTACGGGAGTGGGTGGGTACATCATCAGAAATGGTTATGACCCAATCCCTGCCTTTAACTAAATTATGGTCTGTTGCTCAAAGGACAATTCTATCTTCAGCTAACAAACTTGAATATAGTGCCAGACCAGACACAGTAAAGCAGGAGAGCAGCTCAGCGGGTGAGTAATGCCACTATGGTGGAATCAGAGATGGCTTCTCGGAAGAGGTAACGTCAGCACTGGCCCTTAAGGGATGAATACAATTTCACCTGGAGGAAAAGGGAGGGAAGAAGACTCCAGAGGCAGGGGAAGGAAGATATGAATGCACAGAGGCTGGAGCAGGGGAGGGAAAGGGACAGAGAATCAGGAGATCCTTTGGAAGCTGAATCTCTACTCTGTGGCAACCAGGCTAGGAAGAGTCATCCTTGCCAGGGATGTTGGGCCATCAGGCATCCAGGACTCCCTGGTTTGGAGAGGGGGTGCAGCCCTCCCAGGCACCCCCGGGCACATGCATGTAGGCTGTGCCCAGGCGGTGCACGCACACTTCCCATCAGCCCCAGCCATGCACACATGTGTGTGCATGTGTGTGTAGGTGCTGGGGGCGATCTGGCAGGTCATTCTGCAGAAGCCCTGCAGCACCGTTGCTGCTTACCAAAATAGCATCGAGCAATTTAGGTCAGCAAGTAAGGACTGTGTTATTATTACTAGTTACTGGTGAAGTTATTTAATAAGAATGTCACGTCCAATTGAGACCATGGTGGGAACTGTCGGCAGGAAGAATGTAATTACGCTAAATGGAAGTGCCCCAGGCCCCCGCCGTTTGCATACCTCCACAGAGCCACACAGAGATGGACTCTCTCCTGGCCCCATTGCTGCCTAGAGGGCACTGCCTCCAGGAGGGCCACCGTGTCAGGCCCCAGAACAGCCAGACCTATGTTGCTCCTGTCCAGGCCCCAGGAGGGGCTCTTGAGGGGGCATCTCAGGACCCACTGGGACCCCCTTCATCTATGGCCCGACACCCCAGTGAAAAGTAGAAAGACAGAAAGACAATGACAGAGAAAACCAGAGACTCAAAGGGAAAACGGGCAGAAGAGAGACGGGCAGATGGAAAAAAAGACGCAAAGGCAGACCCAGCGAGGGAGCGTGAGAAAGAGGGAGACAGAAGAGGAGAGAAAAAGACAAGAAAGGATGGAAGTGACAGAGACAGACAACGCACAGGGAGACCAAGTCAGGGGCAGAAAAGGCAACAATAAAGAGAGGGATGTTGGGCTTCCCTGGTGGCGCAGTGGTTGAGAGTCCGCCTGCCGATGCAGGGGACACGGGTTCGTGCCCCGGTCCGGGAAGATCCCACATGCCGCGGAGCGGCTGGGCCCGTGAGCCATGGCCGCTGAGCCTGCGCGTCCGGAGCCTGTGCTCCGCAACGGGAGAGGCCGCAACAGTGAGAGGCCCGCGTACCGCAAAAAAAAAAAAAACAAAAACAAAACAGAGGGATGTGGACTGGGAACCAAGAGGACCCACGGGTCCCCAGCCTCGTGACAAAGGCTGTCAGCGTCACCAAACACGTAGGCCCCGGGCGAGGTAATTGGGAACAGCTGGAGACTGACTGTGGCCACTGGGAGCAGCTTGGCCTTCCATGGGAGAAGGAGAGGGCAGTAGCCAGAGGAGTTCAGGGCCCAGAGACACAGCCCCCTCTTCGTTTTGTACATATTTTAAAGAGCAAAGTCAGTGGGGAAGAAAAATAAAATGGGAGCAGTGAAGGGGAGAGAAGAGCCGCCTCCCAGAGGTGAGAGAGAGACAAGGGTGGGATCACAGGTCTGGGAACTGGAGACGCAGGAGCGACGCCCCTCTTCCCCAGGGAGTGGGTGCAGGGGACAGGCAGGAAGGGTGGCAGGACCTGGGAGAAGCCCATCCTTGATGGTCTGTGTGTATTCAGCAGGGTACTGGCCGGGTCATCTTGTGTTGGACCCAGGAATTTGTGTCTTGGAACATCCATTCTCAGGACTCAGTCAGGAGCTCATAGGGCAGCCAGAAGGAGGAGGGCTAAGCCGGGCTGGGCTCAGGGCTCGGACGCAGTAGGAGCAGGATTTACAGTCCGAGAAATGAAGTGTGCAGCTCAGCCCGGGCTGAGTGTGTGCAGCAGGGGCAGCAGAGGACTAAAGGTTGAGGGTCTCGGGGGACGGTCGTTCAAGGGCTGGACATGGAATGAAAGGGGCTGCTGCAGGGCGGGAGGTCTCCAGCTTCTAAAGAGGCCTCGCACTGCTGAGCGTTGCCATCGTTCCACCCACCCCCTGTGCCTCTGGTTCCCAGGCTCTCCTCTGCCCAGCCCTGGCTGGCCGGCCGTTACCTCAGTTTGCCCTTGGCTGGGGTTCTTGGTTCGTCCCTCTGGGGAAGCGGCATGTTTTACCACCTTCTCAGCAGCCGACCTCAGCCGCTCCCTAGCTACACTTCTGCTCCACGCCAGGGTGTGGACATCCTTTCTCCCACATTGTCTTTGGACTCGGAGCTCACATGTTTCTACCATGTGCACACGGCTCTTCAGTATACAGGGGCACACCCCACACCCTCAGGCTGTCTATCCATCTCAGATGGAGGGCTCAGGAGGCCCTCTCCCTCCACCAGAACACCCACAGACTTCTGCAAGAATCTGTGTGTCTCTTCCACCTGGTGCCGTGTTTGTGAGTGGCAGAGGGCTGTGTGTGTCTGGTGAAATTGTGTTTACACACACAGATGAGAGTACATGGATGGGGGAATTTAAAAGAGCCCCATGACAGTTACAATTTTATCTGCACTGCCCCCACTATCGCAGACACACACACTTTCCAAGGCCACTCGAGCCCACTCCCTGCTCCCAGCACGCACACACCAAGCATCCCGCAGCACAGCGGTGAGGATGAGCTCAGCCTATGGGGTCAGACAGACCTGAATTCACAGCCCCACTCTATCACTTGCTGGCTGTGTGACACTGGGCACCCTGCTCAGCCTCTCTGAGCCTCAGCTCCCTCACCTGTAAGGTAAGGATAATAATAGCTCCTTCACGGGCCTGCTGGGAAGATTAAATGAGATTATGGATGTGAAACACCAGGCACAGGGAGCTCAATAGACATTAATTACCACTCACTTTTTCCCTTCCACCCACCCTTGTGCCTTTCATTCATGCAATTGATAAGTATTTATTGAGCGCTGTGTGTCAAGCCCGCTGTAGGCACTGGCGGTGCAAATTCCCCATGCGCACCCTCACACAGCTTGTTTTCTAGTGCGGAGACGACGGATGGAAGCAAGTAAACAGTAAGCAAATGACAGAGCGAGCGTGATCAGAGCTATGAAGAAGGTGGTGGGGCGGTCCACCTCTGAGGGCATCACTCGGGGAGCAGAGACCCGAAGGCAGAGTAAGAGTGAGCCATGGCAGATCTGGGGGGAGAGCATTCCATGCAGAGGGAAGAGCAGGCAGAAATGCTGAAGACAGGAACAAGCTTGTTGTTTTCAACATAACAGCACTCCTGGGTGGAGAGAAGGCAGCAGGAGTGGTGGGAGATGAGATGGGGTAGATCAAGGCCAGACCCAATCAGGATGGGTTTAACTGTGTGCACGTGGCGGGAGAGGTGACCTAGTCTGATCTGCATGTTTTGGGATGCTGTGTGAAGAATAAACGCAGGTGTGCACCGTGGGGAAACAGGCAGAGCAGCCAGGGAGCTATTTTCCCTGGGGAGAGACAAAAAGGGTTTTAAGGACTCACGCTGCCCCACTTCTACCCCCAAAGCCCTCCCTGCCTCTGGACTATCTCCTACCTTCCCACCCATTCACAGGATCCTCTCTCAAGAGGCCTTCTCTGATGATTCCAGACTACAGAGGCCACATGCCAACTCTTAGTGAGCAATGTTTGCAAAGGCCACCTCCCCGGGAGACCCACCCTGGGCCCCACCCCTGCATATCCACAGCGCTTGGTTACTGGTGTAAAAGACAAACAAATGTCATCCTACCTCGGACTCAAGAACAGGCGTGGTTTGATTCTCCTTTATGTACCTACCCACTAGATGCAGCACATAGTATAGGCGCTCAATAGATGCATATCTGAAATATGGCACCTGTCCTTTTCTGCCCAGAGTTTTGCACCCCTCCCCCAGTGTCCCCCTACCTCTGAACTCACCAGTGGATGCTCCGCTTTTGTTAACAAACACTGTAAGCACTTGCATGTGCTGAGTCTTTCCAAGCTCACGTTCTCATTTCACCTTCCCAACTGTCCTATGAGACAGGGGCTATGATAACCCCACTTTATAGGTGAGGAAACTGAGGTGCAGAAAGAGTAAATAACTTGCCCTGGGTGACACAGCCAGCTGTGTGGTAGTGGCAGTACTTGACCCAGAATCAAAGTTCTGCCTGCTCCATTGGGGTAGTCGGGGGGGGCGGGGGGATGGTGGAGGTCATGTCTTAAATTTTTTTAAATAAACAAATGACTGACTATATCTTGCAAGGTATTTACACAGGTCGGCCTGGCCTGGCAATGTCTCCATCCTGCCCTCTCCAGGACTGCACCTAGACTAGGCTTGGCCTCAGCATCCTGAACCTTCTCCCTCCACTCCACCTCCAGCACCCAGCTTGGAGGGGCCTGCCCACCACCAGGAACGGCAGAAAGTGAAGAGCAGGTGAAATCACAGACTCACTCTGCCCCCACCCCTAGCTGCCCGGCCCAGGCCTCCCTGTGAGCGAGCACAGCGCAGGGAAAAGTGGGTCCAGGAAGCCCACCATCACCAAGCTGCTCGTTCCCTTTCAGGCCTAAACTGTCCTGATTTTCAGATGGGCCAGGGTGCACCTCTCAGTCTTTGCACAAGCTCATCTCTCAGCCCAGAATACCCTTCCCCGATGTGACACAAGCATCAGGATTTTCTGACAACATCTCTGGGTGCTCACTCGGGGTCCCCTGAACCATGAGCTAGCTGGGACCAGGAACATCCAAGCTCAGCTTCCCAAGGGACGGGGGGACTCCAACTTCCCACAGGTTGCACATTCCCCAGGTGCAAGACAGCCGGCCTTCCTAGACAAATCTTATAAACAGCCCACTCCCAAGCAGCTTGTCCCTTCACTGATAAGGTGGCTCACGTGCTTGACCTGTGAGGAAGGGCAACAGACAAGGGTGGCCCCCTCCTCTGGAACACAGACCCCCACTGATGTCAGGCACAGCACTGTGGCCCCTCTTGCTGACCCTGACTCTGTCAACATTCCCTTTCCCCAATAAAGTCTATACCTTCACCCCTGCCATGTGACATTACAGAATTCACCCTGAGCCCTGCTGAGCAGGGGTTGGCACCCACAGAGACCCACCTTGCTTATTACCCACTTCTTTCTGTAACACTTGCTCCTATTAAGACTCAAATATCTCCTCCTTTGTTACCTCCCCGGGCAGTTCTTTGCTCATTCCTCTCTGCCCCCAAACTTATTCATTCAGTCATCAAACATTGGTTGAGCCCCTACGTGTCAGGTGCTGTGCTAGGTCCTGGGACAGAATGATAGATAAGATGTGGTTCCTGCCTTTGTACAAGCTAGCACCTTCCATTAGCACCTCTCTCCCTTTTTACAAGTATCACTTGTGGCCATGTCTAGCTGTCCACTAGGCTGCCAGTTCCTCTGAAGCTGGTACAGTGGCTGGCTAAGGATGTTGTCTGAGCATCCAGGACCTTGTTCCAAAACCCTGCATGTGAAGTTGTGTGAATAATAGAAAAGGCAATCCTTTCCAAATCACGATGGTTCCCTTAATTCAGTCAGCCCACAATTATCGATGCATATATTATTACAGGTTGTATAAAAGGCTGTTTCACAATCCCTCATTCCCGATCCTCTTTTCCAAAGGAAAGCCTTGCAGCTCAGTGGAAGAAGGCATGCCCGGGGACAGGAGTGTTTCACAGGAAAACAGCCAGACTGTCAGAAGGGGAGGGAGATTTTGTTTGCTCTGCTACCTCATGCTTGTGGCCTCCATGGTTTTCTCTGTGCCTCCATCACTTTGGAAACATTTGTTTGTCTGAAAATAGCCTACACACTTTGCCCTCAAACTTCAAAAAAAAATTCTTTTAATCTCATCTCATCACAGCAATAGCCAAAAGAGGAGGAAATCATCAAATGGGAGTTTCTTTTCTCCTCTTACAAACCCAAGGAATGAAGAGGCTGAAAAGATCCCTTCAGGTTAATTCAGAAATGTGAAGACTTCACATTTTCATTTTTAATTAAGTAATTACTACACTGCCATAGTAACACTTGCTGCCCTATTTTAGATTAGAAGAAAACAAGCATTAACACATATTCATTGTTAACTTTTATATAATCTTTAAGTGAGAAAGACCTTTCTCTAAGAATAACACAAAAGTAGAAAGCCAGAACATTGACAAATCTGATTGCATAAAAATGTAGAACCTCTATATGTACAAGGAAAGAAAGAAAAAAGAGAAAGAAAGGAAGGAGGAAAGGAAGGAGGGAGGGAAGGAAGGAAGGAAGGAAGGAAAGAATCACAAAACCTAAAAACAAACTCCAAACTGGGGAAAAGACTTGCCACACTGTTACAGATAAAGAGCCAATGTCCTTCATATGCATAAAGTTCTTAAAAATCAATAAGAAAAAATATGAACAATGCCATAGAAAACTAGCAAAATGAGCAAAGTCCATGAACAGACAATTTGCACAAAAAGAGATACACTTAGAAACATGAAAATATGATCAATTTCATTTATAATTAAAGAAATATAATAATCAGATACCTGATATATATCAGATTGGCAAGTTTTTAAAAGTTGTTGGAAAGGTACAGAGCAGTAGTTCCTGGACCAGCATATTAGCATCACCTGGAAACTTGTTGGAAATGCAAATTCTCAGTACTGTACCAGACATGCTCCATGGACCAGCATATTAGCATCACCTGGGAACTTGTTGGAAATGCAAATTCTCAGTACTGTACCAGACATACTCCATCTCAGATCTACTGAATCAGAAAACTCTTGGGCCCAGAAATCTGTACTTTTACAAGCCCTCTAGCTGATTCTGATGCACTCTAAGATGTAGAGAAACCAAGAACTTTCCAATACTATTTGTAGTATTTAAGCTAATGTCATTTAGCAGCTTTATCAGCATAAATTCATATATCTATTGAGGCACTAAATCCATTCCATAGACTAGTTCATTCATGTTGAAATCACTCTCTCTCTCTCTCTGACACACACACACACACACAACTATTTTATTGTGGTGTTATTTGGGGGAGCCAAAAACTAGAAAAAGCCTAAATAATAAGGGACTGATTGAGTCATTTATGGTAATTTGTGAAATACTGTGCAATCATTAATAAGAATGAGGTGAATTAATATATGCCTACCCAGAAAGATGTATGAGAGATATTGTCAAGAGAAAAAGCATGATACAGGATAGTGTATTTGATATACCTAGAATGAACCCATTTGTGTGTGATACAAAGAGTTTGTGTCATATTTCTACTTATGAATTTGAAAATCTCTAGAATAAGTGGGACTAGGGGACCTGTGGTGGGGAGAAGGTCTTTTTCACCAAATGCCCTTCTATGCTGTTTGAATTTTTGCCCTGAGGATACACTACTTTTATACTGATTGAAAAGTAGTTATAACTAATTAAATTACAACAAAGAGAAGGAGCAAGTAAGCAGCATGGCTGGGAGAAAAGGAAAAGTAGATTATTTGGGTAACTGTAACCTAGAGACTATTCAGACCCCCACCTGAGAACCTGGGACATCTCTTCTGTGTTTTATCTTTAGCCACCCAGCTTGCTTTGATAAAGAACAACTAAAAACTCTGTTGCGCTGAACTGGTGGCCTTCAAAATAAATTGCTTGTTTAACAAAGAATAAAACCCCACATCCATTGAACAAGGCAAGGGCCCCTGGGCCACTTGATTTCCCTTCTTCTTGTCCCATCCCACCCAACTGGTTGTGCTGTGGACTGTTAGCAATTGAATCTCATTTGGTTTCCAGCAGAGAACAAACAGACCATCTCCATTACAAATTACATATGAGTGTAAACGCCAGTGTGGACATACCTCGTATTTGCATGTCAGAGTCAATAAAACTCTGTGTGTGCATTAGAGGAGACACAGAGGTATGTGAACATAGTCTGTGTTGGTGTTCTAGGCCAGAGTTTTCACTAAGGATGTCATGGGAATTGATAAGAGAGTGATGCAGAGGAGTCCAGATTCCTATCCCCAGGCAGTCCCTCTAAGAAGTCAAGATATTTTATTCTCCCATCAGCCTTTATCTCCACCTTCAACCAGACAGTCCCCAAACAGGTTTGCTTGAACAATAAATTACAAAAACCCTGATCCAACCATTATCCAATCATCCTTCCATCCACACATCCTTGGGTCCTTTCTTTTATCCATTCATCTATCCAAACACTCATAAATCTACCCATCCCATGAATCTACTCATCATCCATTCCCTCAATCTTTTCATTCAACCATCATATTTCATCTGTATAATCTATCAAGTCAATCCGTCCACTTAGTCATTCATCTTTGCATTTATTCATCCAATCCATTCACCCAGCCCATCTATCCCATCTATCCTTCCACCTTCCACTTTACCAGCCTATCAGTCAATCCTCATCTTTCCATGCTAGCCATCTATGCATTCATCCACCACCCCCATATAATAGCCCATCTCTCTATTCATCCATCCCAAACGCCCATCCATCCCATCTAGCTATCCATCTCATCCACCCATCAACCTACCATCACCTACTATCCTATTCATCCATCCATTCATCCATCCACTCATCCGTTCATCAACTGCATCTCTTCATTCCACTCCATAGCCTGGACCTGGTTATGCCTCTGGAGGTGTAGAGAATGGGTCAACCAAAGTCAAATGACTTTACAAGAAAAAAAAAGCGATTGAAACCATGCTACTTTCCTCAAGGCCTGATAAGTTCTTTTTACCCAGGACATATCCGAGTACTCTCAACAGCAAGTCTTTATCCAAATGTCACATCCCTCCTCTTTCTTTCATGCCAGACCCTCTTATTGGTCTTTTATCAGCTGTGACCTCTAGGTACCAACAAAAGCAAAAATGTCAGACTCAAAACCTGCCTGCAACCTCCAGTGCCCATCCTGAGCCCAGGTAAACACATGTTCCTTTCCCTGCTACCCTGCACGTCGCTTTGAACTCTAGCCTGGGGTTCTGAAGCTCCAGCCATAATGTTTGTACCCCTGGCCCAGCTTACATCTTGCTCTGGCCTGGTCCAACCTGGCCTAAAACCATTCACAAAGCAGTGCCACTCAGCAAGCTTTCAGCTGAAGAACATGCCCTCCAATTGGAAAGACAAAAGCATCCTAACATTTAATAAACATCCTCTACAAGGCAGGAACTGTGTTAGGCACTTGCTATTTGACATCTAATTTCATCTTCACTGCAATTCTCTGAGTCAGGCAAAGCGGATCAGAGGAGAAACTGAGGCTCAGAGAGGTTAAATAATTTGTCTGGAATCACACAGCTGCTGAGAGGCAATACCAGAATTCAGACCCAGATCTGACTCCAAAGCTTTGACTATTTACACTCCCATGGGCTGCCACTAAGAGGACAATTTCCAAGCTAACCCAGAGAGAAGAAATTAGAATGACAAGGAAGAAAAAGACCTAGTTTCCTAACTGCCTCTCTAACCAAGGAAAAATGACGACGTGAATTACAAGTTAGAGTTTATAATGAGTGCTAACTCTGCGTCAAGTGCTGACTAAAGGCTTTCTGTATATTATCTCGTTAAAAAGAAAGTGAAGGACTTCCCTGGTGGTGCAGTGGTTAAGAATCCACCTGACAATACAGGGGACACGGGTTCGAGCCCTGGTCCGGGAAGATCCCACATGCCATGGAGCAACTAAGCCGGTGGGCCACAACTACTGAGCCCGCATGCCACAACTACTAAAAAGCCTGTGCGCCTAGAGACCCTGCTCTGCAACAAAGAGAAGCCACCACAATGAGAAGCCCGCGCACCGCATCAAAGGGTAGCCCCTGCTCACCGCAAATAGAGAAACCTGCTCGAAGCAACGAAGACCCAATGCGGCCAAAAATAAATAATAAATAAATTTAAAAAAAGAAAGTGAAGTCACTTTGATGATCCTTCTGGGTGTCCCTCTACACGTTATGGTTGAACAGGTCCCAGCTCAAGATGCCAAGCGTTTGGAGCAATGAACTGTACAATTTCCTCCAGGGGAAGGACTTGAACAGCAGATATGCACCTTGTTGGCAAGCCTACCCATAAGGCAGGAATTCTCACGTTTTTGCAAATGCATAGGGGTTCGAATCCTGCTGCACCACCTACTGGCCGGTGACTAAGGCCAACTTGCTTCCCCTTCTTGAGCCTCTGTTTCTTCCATCTGTAAAATGGAGATGCTAAGAGTCGTCCTGTCTACAGGACTGTCATAAGACTGTAATTTAGTTTTTGACATAACATTTTGTTTCACCTTTCTCTTATTGTTGGCTATTTAGTTCATTCCCATTTTTCCCTCTCTTACCAAGAATGCTATGCATTTTACACATAAATGGTTGACTGCAACTCTGATTATTTCTTCAGGGTAAATTCTTTGAAGTCAAATACTGAGTCCAAACATATAAATATTTTTAAGGCTGTTGGTAATATATTGCCCAGTTGCTTTCCAGAAAGTTTGTAACAATTTACACTCCCACCAGCAGTTTATGAAAGTGCCCACCATACTGCACCCTTGCTGGCATCTAGTACTTTTTTCTTTCTGGAACAATTTTTCTATTTCTTTTTACATACACATTCATATACAATCTTGCATGAATACCTAAGTATGATCTTATTATGCATACTGAG
Organism: Lipotes vexillifer; assembly: GCF_000442215.2. NCBI lineage: Eukaryota > Metazoa > Chordata > Mammalia > Artiodactyla > Lipotidae > Lipotes > Lipotes vexillifer. The sequence goes on along the minus strand of NW_006780610.1, from coordinate 7,057,501 downwards.
TTTTTAAGTGCAATTTTACTTTTTACTTTCCCTTTTTTCACTTGGCTTTTTCTCCCTCACTCGCCCACCTCACCCACTCAAACTACCCACTAGCCAAAACACACCCCTAGGTAACCCATATTAACAATCCAGTTTGCATTTTTCCATATTTTTACTCTTGTTCATAAAACCATGTGCAAACATAAAATTACATACTCCCGTATACACATTTACATATAGAGTGGGGTATTGACATTTGTTTATCTTTTTTAAATTGTATCATATTATACACACTTCTCGGCATCTTGCTTTTCTCACTCAATAATAATGACGTTTCAATTAAATGTAGTAATGTCTACAGAGTACTTAGCATAGTGACTAGAGCGCTGAGTATGTGTTATTTATTATTGTTGTTGTTGTAAATTTTAAAAGAACTGGGATCCCTCCTAATGCTGCGAGGTTCACGGCTAAGGTGCCTCCCTCAGTCCTCCCAGTCTTGTTTGGGGACGAACAGGATAAGAACAAGACAACGTCGCTACAGTTGTGCGTGTCCCTTCCACCTTCCCTGAGCCATTCCTCATCTGAACCGAGAACCTACTATTTGCTAGGAACTGTCTATAGTCCAGAGATAAGCCAGACACAGTCCCTGCCCTCCTGAAGCCTACGGTCGATGAGGAGAGCGATAATAGTAAATTAATGACTATGATCAATGTATAATCATTACCTAAGATAAGCTATCCAAGGGCAAGGAACACACTTCTATGAAAATGAGCTACATGGAGGGCCCAAGAGGGGGAAGTGTACCTTGAGCCAAGATGAGCCTCGGTTAGGGCTTCCCTGGTGGTGCAGTGGTTGGGAGTCTGCCTGCCGATGCAGGGGACACGGGTTCGAGCCCCGGTCCGGGAGGATCCCACATGCCGCGGAGCAACTAAGCCCGTGAGCCACAACTACTGAGCCTGCGCGTCTGGAGCCTGTGCTCCGCAGCGAGAGAGGCCGCGATAGTGAGAGGCCCGCGCACCGCGATGAAGAGCGGCCCCCGCTCGCCGCAACTAGAGAAAGCCCTCGCACAGAAATGAAGACCCAACACAGCCAAAAATTAATTAATTAATTAATAAACTCCTACCCCCAACATCTTCTTTAAAAAAAAAGATGAGCCTCGGTTAATGAGGTGAAAGGGGGCAGGAAGAGTCCAGACAGAGGAGTCAGTATGTGCAAAGGCCCAAAGGCAGGAGGGGGCATGGTCCTCTAAGGACCTGAAGGGAGGAGCAGGCTGGAGGACAGGGTCTCTGAGCGAAGGCGTGGGCCCTCGCAAGCAAGCAAGTGTCTGGAGAACACCTGAGGCCCACCAAGAGCTTAAAGAGCAAGTTTTCTCCCAACGCTCCTGATCCCACTGGATTCAGCAGGCTCGTTGCCTTGGCAACCATGACCAAGTACCAGGCCAGGCCTAGGTAAGTGCTTCACATACATCATCTCACCGCATCGTTACAAAGGTTTTGCGAATTAGGGACTATTGTTCTCATTTTAGAGATAGGAACTGAGGCCGAAAGAGATTATTCAGTCTCTTATGCAGGCTAGGACCAGGCAGGGCCAGGATTGAAGCCTAGGTCTCTCTGAAGCTCCAACCTGTGCTTCTGAGAACACCCCAGCACTGTGCTCTGAGATCCTGCGAGATGATTTAATAGCACCTCAAATGGTGACTTAAGAGATTTCCCTGCAGGGATGGGATGTGAACCCAGCCAGACTGGCTCCAGAGTCCGGGCTCATAATCACTTCACAGGGAGCGGCCCCACTCTCCCCTCCTCTGCCACCTGCCCCGCTCCCGGCTCCCAGCTGGATGCGTGGCCTCAGCCACAGCACAAAGCGTCCTCCCTCCACAAGAACTCCTCCGCTCCTGTCAACAGCCAGCCCCTTGAGGTCTAGGGGCTTTTCCTGGGGTCGCATCTCCACTTTCTTCCCCTGAAGACTGCCTGCTCCTCCTATACGTCCCACCTCCCATGTCACCTCACCCAATGACCCCCATCCACTCACCCAGTGATGCCCCTACCAGCCCACCCATACATGGAGTTGTTTGTTCCATCTTCTGGGCTTCTGTCAGCCTTGATTCTCTCTGTATATATTCATTCATTCAATACCCAATAGTCACTGAGCCCTGACTATGTTTAAGACACTATTCTAGAGTTGGACAAAGCTGACAAGCTCCTTGATCTCATGGAACTTACTTGTGGAGGCAGACACTAAATGGGGGGGAAATGCATATACAATATGTCAGGCAATTAAAAGGACTACGAAGAATCCTAAGGCAGCGTAAGTAAAGGATAAGGGAATCAGGGAGGCCTCTCCAAGGAGGTGACATCTGAGCAGGAGTTGATGAAAGCGATGGACTGAGCCCTGTGGCTATCTGGGGATGTTGAGCCCAAGACCACTGAACCACGGCCAGTTTGTCTAACAAACAGCAGGGGAGCCACTGGCCAGAGCAGAGTAAGCCGGGCAAGTGTCAGGGGAGATGAGGTCAGGGAGGAAGCCGGGGCAAGAATGTGGGAAGGACTTTGACTTATTTCTGACCGTGATGGGAGCCACTGGAGGGTTCAGCACAGAGGAATGAATGATCTGATGACACTGTTCAAAGCGTTCCAGCTGTTGGGCTGGCAAGAGTGGAAGGAGGGAACCCACAGAGGGAGCGCCTGCAGGAGTTCAGGCAAAGGAGAGGCCAGCTCGGACTCCGGGAAATGGTAGGAGGGGGTGGATCCTGGATGTATTTTGAAGGTGCAGCCAGCAGGGTTGGCTCATGGCTTGACTGTGGGGGGAAAGAAACAAGAAAGGGAGGCGTGGAGGATGCCTGCCGGGTTTCCCGGCATCACGCTGCACTGTGTGCTCCACGCGTGCCTCCCCATAGCGATGTGAGTTCCTCAAGGCAGGAACGGCATCCGACCACCTTGGCAACACTGCGCAGAGCCAGGCCCATTACTGTGAGCCCTGAAGTGTCCCCGAGCAGCCTCTCTGCACCTTTCTTGTGCTGCCGTGGCCTTTGGGGAAGAGACAGGGGTCATCCTGTCCCACCTGCCCCATCTGCCTCCAAAGATGTACTTATCCTTCCACATCTGGTGTCCACGTCCACGAAACGATGGATCTGAACAATCAGATCAGACAGATCAGATCAGAGAACTCATCCCGGGGGCCGAGGCCCACAGGTGGCTCCTCTCGACCCCCCACCCAGTCTCTCCCCAGACAGACACCCAGCCCTCAGGAGATGAGAGCCCTGAACTTCAGCTACAAGCGTCTTACAGGTCCAATGAAATAGGCCTTTACAAGGCCCTGGTGAGCCTGCCACCGTCTCTGTTCAAGGCAGGTAGGAATGACTGTCCCCTTAATACAGATGAGGAAACTGAGGCTTGGAAAGTGGCAGGAACATGTGCAGGGAGTGAAATAAGACAAGAACGGCCCCTTCCCTCCATTCTTGTGTGAAATTGCAGAGGAGGAAGTGAATAATGTGCTGCTTGACACCGTGTATCACCTTGAGCCATTAGTAACGTCACCGAGCCTCAGTCTGCCCATCTGCAAAATGGGGGTAATAATGTCATTTATCTTACAAGCCTGGTGTTAGCTGTATATTAGATGGTGTGAATAAAATGACTGGCACAGTGGCTCATAGTAGAAACTGCAGACATGAAGATAATGTTATCACCACTATTACTACAAAAACAGTTTGTGATTCGTGCCAGTGTAGGACTCTCTCCAGGGATCCTGGGTTGTGTGCTGTGGTGGAAACAGCTGTACAAACACTGTCAAGAGACTCCGCATGGGTGGCGCTATGTGGTAGCAATGGTTGCAGCTCCATCCTCGACCCGCTATGTGATCTTTGGACAAGTAATTTCATTCCTCCAAACCTCAGTTTCTATTTCTATAAAATGGGAATAACTATACGACCTAGCTCAGTGGGGTCTTGCTGCCCAGTGACTGTGTACAGCGATGTGCCCAACACAGAATCAGAATCACACAGACATCCCACCCAGGCAACACACTATCATCCCCAAGAAGTGGCCTCCGGCCCATTACCACCATCGCTACCAGGTCAAGAAGCCACAGGTTACTCTTCTCTGTCTTCCCTAGACCAACTCCCACTGGACCCTGTCGGCTCTACCTTCAAAATCTATCCAGGAAGTTGTCCCTAGTGGTCCCTGGTTGGATTCCTGCCCTTCCTCTGTCCTCCCATTACCCCCATCCCAGTCCCATGCTAAACTCTATTGTGGTACTCATCACATTGCATTTAAGTTATGCTTAGTTATCTGTCCACCCCAGTGGTGATACATTAGAAAGAATGAAAGCTTAGGGGGTGGGGCTGGGGGGACAGAAACTATACATGTCATCACCTCTAGGTACCAGAACTCCACACAGAGTCCAGAACAGTGTGGGAGCTCAACACAACATGGCTGAATGGATGCACAGATAGCTGGATGCATGGAAGGAAGGGAAAAAGACGGAAGGGAAGGGAAGGGGAGGGAAGGAGAGGGGAGGGGAAGGGAGGATGAGAAAAGGAAAAAGTCTTGGTATTTCTGCTGTTAGGCTAGTAACTTGCCCCATCATACCCCAACTACTCCTCTTGCCTTGGACCTATTATTCCACTCAATTTTGGTCCTTCATCTGCAAAGCAAATGTACGGTGCCTGGCCCTAATCTGACATCAGTTTCTATCAAGAAGTTAACCAAGGAGAATCAGGTCTGACTCCAGAGCAGAGGCATTTTAAACAGCAGTCCCATTTCCTAAAATTCACCTGGATGAAGCACATTCTCCATCTACTCTTCCAGGAGACGACGAAAGGAAAAGAAAAATGAACAATTTATTTTCTTATTTAAATATGTCACAGAGATAAGCGGGCCAGATGGTCAATGTCTTAGTCAACATCTCCTCTAGGTCTGGGTAAGGGCTTTGAGAAATCTCCAAGGCTGGCTGGCATCCATAGCTGTGCCCAAAGTGGATGGGGCTCCAACCATCCCTCCAGGGTGGGAGGGACAGGCATGCTTGCCCCCCGCCAAGCTGCAGGCGATGCTGACCTGCTCTGGCCCAGATCCAACACGGCCAGGTAGGAGAGTACGTGCTCGCCCAAGCCCCAACTCCATAGAGGGGAGAACGTTCCCACTCCATGCCCCAGAGGACAAAGTACCGCACACGCATATTTCTCTGGTCTCCCTGACCCCTCACTATCGCCCCCTGCAGGAGGGGAGTGACTTATCTAAATAGTGAGTTGCGGGGG
>NW_006780610.1:7047948-7052156 GCF_000442215.2 Lipotes vexillifer | reverse complement strand
GGGGGGGGGGGGGGGGGGGGCGAGAACTTGGCGAGCTCAGCTCAGCCCCACCCACCTCGCACCTCCCTAAACTTAGTCCAGCAGGCTTCGCCCCTGTGAGGAAGGCCCCAGGTTGTCCCCTTTTGTCCCTGAATGGGTGGGTAAGTTTGTCACATTCAAGAGTGATGTATTAACAAGCCACTTTGGCCGCATATCCAATGCCACATTCTCCAACCAGCTCCATCAGTAATGAGCTGACATTTTGATCTCTCCATCTGACTCCTCTTGTTGTTTTTCCCTCTGTCTGGTTCCAAATTTGAGAGGGGAAGAAAGGCGTGGCAGGGAGGGTGCAGAGGAGGCACTGGACAAGATCACGGCCCTGCCTGGGGTTCCCAGACCCCTATGTGTCTTCAAAGGCAGTAATGAGAGTGTGTGAGCTACTTTCAATACTTCAAAGAGCCTAACAGAAACTGCATTTATCCACCATCAAAATGCACAGGCAAATAAGTGCCAAGTGTCTGCTTCGGGCTGGAACTCGTCCCAGTCAGTGAGGTCACGCTGCCCTTTGTCCATTCTGATTGGTGGGATGGAGCCCACAGGCTTGACAATTAAGGGATGTTGTTTTCCCCAGCCTCTCTGCCTAGGGCCTTCTGAGAAACCTTAGCCCCTTGGCAGGACTGTCTGCTGCTTTGAAAGGAGAAATGCAATGAGGTGCATTTGGGAATGAATAGGAGTGTCTCAACCATAGATAAAGGGAGTAAGAGTGAGTTCCCAAGAAGCTGCCTTTTCCCAGGGCGGAAGATCAGAACCACCCATGTTAGAAATCAGGGCGTCTACTCAGACAGCGTGTGAGAAATGAAGGAAGACTGAGGCCGCGAGAAACTGGGAAGGATCCTGGGGCTCTGGGACAGAGAGCTGAAAGGTAGGAAGGAGGGGCTTTCTACAGGTTGGGTGTGGCTTTGCCCACCTCCGTGTGAGGGCAGAAGAGAAAGGAAGCCTGGGCCTCCTGCACTTGTTCCGACCCCGTGGCACAGTTTCCCTGTAACTGTTTCGGGGTGGGTGGGATGTGGGGAGAGAGCCGATCAGGGCCAACGGACCCGAAACAACTGGCAGTTACATATTTCTTTTAGGAATAAAAATGGGGAAAAGAATCCATGCCCCTTTCGATCGATGCAGACTGCTGGAAACAGTGCCTTGATATACAAGTTTCTTGGGAGGAACTCGGAGAACAGGAGCGCGTCCCCAGTCATAACAAATTTGGGCTGTGTTGGGAGAGGGAGGCGTTTAGGAGCCTGGTTCCCTGCCTCTCAGCACGCAGCCTCAGCCCGCAGAGGAGGGGGGGATCTCCCTTTCCCCCAGGGGGCAGGGGCACTGGACTGAAAGGCAAAGCATGTCCACCAGATGCCCCCCCGTCCTACCTAAAACCCCTGCGTAGAGCAAGCCCGTCATTCTCATGCTGAGAGCCGGCTGGGAAAGGGGGCGCTGAGTGTACGCTGCAGACCCTTTCCCAGTCCTGATTCTCCCAAGGATCCCGAGTGCTCAGTTCCCAAGATTTACCCTCACAGTGGGACGTGAAAAGCACCATGGGGCTCAGGCCTGAGCCATGCTCTCCAACATGATGGACCAAAAGCCAGCGCCTCGAGGGGTGTCAGGCACATGCCCAGCTATTAATAAATAAATCAGTACTTTCCCTTCCTCTCAACTGACACTCGTTGTCCTTACACCCCATCAGTCAGAACCCTGGAAGGGAGGGGGTGATAGGAACAGCTGTCCATGGCACATCATCTTAAACGCCTCCCAAGACCCACTCTTATCCCAAGAGCTTCAGAGTCTTTGCTACGTCTTCAAGTGGCGCCAACTTCTCACTGACCTTTTTCTTGTCCTTCCCCTTCCATCCAGAGGGTAAAGCCTCTCTCCTGTGTCTCTCTTACCAAACCGTGCACCATCAACTGCAGGAAGACAAGAATGGCTGTGGGAGACCAAATTGTTGCCACCGTCAAGGCCAGAAGGCTGGGTCCCAAGTATCCAGGAGCAAAGATTGAGGCCCTGCGCCTCAGCAGTACTAGTGAGACTGTGGGGAAGCTGGAGAGCTACTGGGGAGGTAGAATCCACAAGATTGGATTAGTGAAAGGGAATGGGTAGGGGTGGAATTCAAGGATGATGCCGAGGCTGGCTTAGGAAGATGCATGGAGGTGAGACACAAAAGAATATGGGATGGTGAGACTGCTGGGGGTAAGGGGCGTGACACAGGTGACAACAGGAAGGAAGAATTCAGTAGATGGCATGCTGAGTGCGGGGCCATGGATTGGCCGGGTGGTATGTGGCTCTGGAGTTCAGAGGCAAGGTCTCCACCTAAATGTGGGATGTGGAGATTATCAGCATTTGGACAGTGGCACAAAGCCACAGGAAGAAATGAATGTAGAATAAAAAGAGAGGTCAGCTAAGGCCTGGGAACAATAATATGACAGCAGATTTTAAATAGGAGGAAATGATGAGCAGTGTCTGATGCTGAAGAGGGGAGAAGGCAGATGGAAGGGCAAGAGGCAGGCTGTGGAAGGACTGAGAAAGGTCTAGAAGTGGAGAGAGAGGCTTGGATTTGGAAAATACGAAGTCATGTGGTGCCCTGGACTGGAGCACTTCCGCCGGAGTGGGGCGTGTGGAAACCAGATGACAGGGGTTGAGAACTACCTTGGCAGACACGCTCTCAGGAAGCCAGACCAGGAAAGGAAGGAGAGAGACGGGGTGACAGTCAAAAGCAGGTGCAGAGTCAAGGAAGGGGTGGTGTTTAGTGTGTTTTTAAGATGAAAACAAAGTGTGTTTCTGGGCTAATGGAAAGGAAACAGAGGAAGGAGGGGTTAGAGAAATGGGAAGCAGGGACGCCAATTAGCCAATTACAGCAGCAACGTTCCTGGGTAGCACAGGGCACAGCATCCTGGGGGCTTTCCTACCCAAGTTCAGCAGCAAGGTTCATGCAGTTGTTTCCTTTAGTGTCAATTTTTCTGTGATGTAGGAAACAAGGTTGTTCGGGGGGATGAGTGGGTGAGGCTGCCCCAGAGATGAGAACAGTCCCAGATGGAGCCTGTGGTTCAGGGTGGCACAGAGCCAGAGGAAGGACACACCAGGACTGAGCTGAGTGGGAGAGGCCAACAAGAGCCAGATCAAGAGAAAAGAGAGGGGGCTTCCCTGGTGGCACAGTGGTTGAGAGTCCGCCTGCCGGTACAGGGGATGCGGGTTTGTGCCCCGGTCCAGGAGGATCCCACATGCCGCGGAGCGGCTGGGCCCGTGAGCCATGGCCGCTGAGCCTGCGCATCCGGAGCCTGTGCTCCGCAACGGGAGAGGCCACAACAGTGAGAGGCCCGCGTACCGCAAAAAAAAAAAGAGAGAAAAGAGAGGAACAAGGTTGGGTCAGATTAACTCCTAGATTCAAAATCTGAGCCTGGGGACATTGGGTGGGTCCCGATACAGACAAATTTACCCTTTACCACCTTATCTGACCCTAATCGCTCCAGACTGATCAGTTCATTTTTTTTACTAAGGTGTTAATAGCTAACACTTCTCAAAACATTGACTTTAACAATGGCTTCCAACTCAAAGATTCCAGCCACATCAGGATCATCCTGAAACACAGGCTGGCACAAAGCAGCTATCCCATTGCTCTGCATCAAAAATTTCCACCACCCCCTTGCCCAAGCCTTTCAGCAATTCTTCACCTTAGGACATCAGCTGTATCTGATACAGCAACAGAAAACAGAAAGGAAATCTGCACTGTGTCTCTGCTGCTCAGAAAGCAGCTTCCAGGCTGTTCAGTTAGACCTGACAATCATCTGGTGAGCATTCCTTCATTCAATCAATATTGACTGAGCGTCTACCACGCTCCAGGCACGGTCCTAGGTGCTAGGGACACAGCGGTGAATAAAAGAACCCAAATGCTTGTCAGTGGGGCACAGATTTATATGGACAAGGGGTAGGAAAGCTGCATGCTGAGAGTCAGGCAAACATACACCTTTACAGGCAGGACAGTGAAGCTGCAATTCTATAAAGCTTCCTGGCAAAGCCTTGGACCACACATTGGAAACCAGAGGTCCAGTGATTCCCAAATTCATCTGATCATGAAATCTTTCTCTCTCAGGGCACTCATTTAATAGTCCCTACCCGACTTCCTGAAACCCAAGAAACACTTGGCTGAATGAATGAATGAATGAATGACCCCCTCTACCCCCTTCCCCCCG
>NW_006780610.1:7041976-7047865 GCF_000442215.2 Lipotes vexillifer | reverse complement strand
GGTTGTTGAGCCTCCACATCCAGAGCCTGTGCTCTGCAACGGGAGAGTCCACAACAGTGAGAGGCCCGCGTACCGCAAAAAAAAAAAGAGAGAAAAGAGAGGAACAAGGTTGGGTCAGATTAACTCCTAGATTCAAAATCTGAGCCTGGGGACATTGGGTGGGTCCCGATACAGACAAATTTACCCTTTACCACCTTATCTGACCCTAATCGCTCCAGACTGATCAGTTCATTTTTTTTACTAAGGTGTTAATAGCTAACACTTCTCAAAACATTGACTTTAACAATGGCTTCCAACTCAAAGATTCCAGCCACATCAGGATCATCCTGAAACACAGGCTGGCACAAAGCAGCTATCCCATTGCTCTGCATCAAAAATTTCCACCACCCCCTTGCCCAAGCCTTTCAGCAATTCTTCACCTTAGGACATCAGCTGTATCTGATACAGCAACAGAAAACAGAAAGGAAATCTGCACTGTGTCTCTGCTGCTCAGAAAGCAGCTTCCAGGCTGTTCAGTTAGACCTGACAATCATCTGGTGAGCATTCCTTCATTCAATCAATATTGACTGAGCGTCTACCACGCTCCAGGCACGGTCCTAGGTGCTAGGGACACAGCGGTGAATAAAAGAACCCAAATGCTTGTCAGTGGGGCACAGATTTATATGGACAAGGGGTAGGAAAGCTGCATGCTGAGAGTCAGGCAAACATACACCTTTACAGGCAGGACAGTGAAGCTGCAATTCTATAAAGCTTCCTGGCAAAGCCTTGGACCACACATTGGAAACCAGAGGTCCAGTGATTCCCAAATTCATCTGATCATGAAATCTTTCTCTCTCAGGGCACTCATTTAATAGTCCCTACCCGACTTCCTGAAACCCAAGAAACACTTGGCTGAATGAATGAATGAATGAATGACCCCCTCTACCCCCTTCCCCCCGACCCCCTGGCCTCCCAGAGTCTCTGTACTTCTGTACTTCCTGTCTTAGCATCCCTATTTGCATAACTGGCCCTTTGCCTAGGTTTCTCTGCAGAGTCCCTGGCTCCTCACAGGGACAACAGACTCCCTAAATGTCCATCCACTGGGCTAGAGCCCCACCCCTGGCAGCTGAGTCCTGCTCCAGCCAGGAACAAACCTGGACGCCTTGGCCTCACCCTTGGGAGCCCCCCCCGTCTGCCCTGACCCTGACCGTGACTGGCCACCCCGCCTTAGCCTGCCTGTTTCGCCTCTGTCCTAAAATACAGCTGGCTCCCAGCAACAGGCCCCAGGAAAATGGCACTTCAGTGTTTTGTGTCCGCTCTTCAAGTATTAAATCTCGAATAATAGGAGTTAGTACAGAAGGAAGTTGAGGATAAGACTCCCCTGAGTGTCCCGCTTTCTCACCTAACAAACCAGGGGCTGGTGGAAGGACGTGGTAAATCAGGAGCTCAGAGCTGTCAGGCCCACCCTGACCAACAGGCCTTTTGTTAGGTGTGCTAAGCAGTTCAGGTATGGGATGCAGGCCTGTGGGGCTAGTATGCTTCCCCAGCCTCTTTTTGGGGGCCACCGAATCTCAGCAGCACTAATCTGGTCACCTCCGGGGTCCCAGCTCCACCAGGGCAGAGCTGAGAGGAAAGGAGTGGGGAGGGGAAGCAGGAAGCCCTTCCTCTGTTGACTCCTGGGTGAGGTCAAGGCCACGGTCATTGCAGAGGAGTGGATGGCTGAAGGCCCATCTCCTCTGGGCTCCACCTTCAGGCATCAGGAGCTGTTTGCCTAAGAGGTTCCTAGACAGACTTAATGTGCATAACAGTAATAACAGGAATTTATTAGAGATGTAGCTTCCACACCCTGCTCTGAGATACTCGGATTCACAAGATCCAGGGAGGGTCTGGGAATCTACATTTGTAACTGAGAAACCTGGGTACAACAGTGGTTGTTAAGCCTGTGGGTGCCAGAATCAGACCAGGTTTAAATCCAGGCTCTCTCCCTCCCTGTTGTCTAGTCTTGGGTGAGTAACTTAATCTCCTTAAATCTCAGTTTCCTCAACTGCAAAATCATCACCTTCTTAGGAGTGCCACAAGGTTTAGGGAGGGCAAAGTACAGCTCTCAGCATCTCCCGAGTGTTCCCTAAAGGACCGATTCCAGCTTCCATGATAATGATGATGATGGAGGGGCATGCAAACTTGACATCCCCCGACACAGCTTCCTGCCTCAAGCCTTTGTCCAGGCCACTCCCTCTACCTAGGACCTCCTACCCCCATATTATCCTCCTCCAAAGGACGCCTGCTCACTCTTGGAGAGCTGTCTTACACCCCTAGGTGAAGCTTGCCCTGCTGCCCCTCCCCCTCCTCTATTCTCACAGTTCCCTGGGCCTTTAGGAGCCTGTAACTGTCCTTGAGGAAGGCACTTGGTTTTAAATGGTATTTGTATCCCTGACCCCCAGGCCAGGGCCACTGCACTGGGAGCTCAGTGAATGTCCAAAGGACCCAGCCCCACTGGTCCTAAGCAGATGGGAGCAGCTAAAAGCCTTGAATATCCTCCTTGCTGACAGAGCTGGTGGGCTGAAGCCTGGCTAAAGGAAAGGCCATGGAGAGGGCAGGTCCTAGGTGAGGAGGGGGTGGAGGCAACAGGGTCAAAGGTCAGGAGGAGGCTCAAATTGATGGTGAGGCTGGGGGTGGGAGGATGACTCTACAATGAGAATGAAGACTTTTGGTGTCAGGAAAATAACAGGACTGGGAAAAGGAGGGAGCAAGAAAGGAAGGGGGCAGGAGATAACTGGAGAGGTCAGAAGAGGAGAGGAGGTGGACCAGGGGGTGCAGACTGACCAAAATGTGGAGGGGCACACGCGACCTGGACAAGATAGAGTACAGCAGGTGTCCGCAGGAGATGGGATGTTGAAACGGCCTGTGGAGTCATCCCCGAGCGGGTAGATTAACTACTTTAACTTTCTTTCTTGCAGAAAGTTGTGGGATGTTCTCACTGAGGCAGGATTAACAGAACTGTGATTTCCAATCCACAGGTTATTACGTGGGTTTCATGGACTTTTGACAGTTCTGTGGATGTTTTACCCTCTCTGGGAAGGTGGGGAACAGGGTAAAAAAAAATGAGGAAGGAAGAGGATGCCCTCATATCCTCCTTGATGACCTCTCCCCAAGGGGCACCAAGACCTGCCTTCCCCAGCAGTGCCCTGGTCCACACCCTGCCCTCATCATCACCGCATTCCTTCAAGACCTGCACCAGCCAACCAAGCTGATGGGGCCACACTCCTGCTCCAAACCCTCTAGACTCTTCATTGCCCTTATTTGTCACACTGAGTTACTTCCAGACCTTGAACATGCCTCACTTCCACCCAACCATGAGCCTGTACAGGTACGTTTCCATTGTGGGAATCCTTCCCCCTGCTGCCTCTCTTCATCTGCTCTCTGCTACCTATCCTGCGAGTCTCAGCCTAAACATCACGTGCTCTAGGAGACTTTCCTGACCCCTGGAGTCTGGATAGTTACCCCTCTTTTTTTTCTAACTGTGGCAAAATATATATAACCTAAAAGTGACCAAGTTAACCATGTTTAAGTGTACAGTTCAGTGGCGTTAAGATGCTTCACATTGTTGTGCAACCATCACCACCATCCATCTCCAGAGCTCTTTCCATCTTGCAAAACTGAAACTCTATTCATTAAGAAAACAACCCCCCATTCCCTGCAATCCCCCAACCCCCAGCCCCAGCGACCACCATTCTACTTTCTGTCTCCGTGGATCTGACTACTCTGGGTACTCCATATAACTGGAACCAGACAGTATTTGTTCTTTTGTGACTGGCTTATTTCACTTAACATAATGTCTTCAAGGCTTATCCAAGTTGTAGAATGTAGATCCTCCTCCTTTTTTTTTTCTGCGATAGCGGGCCTCTCACTGTTGTGGCCTCTCCCGTTGTGGAGCACAGGCTCCAGACGCGCAGGCTCAGCGGCCATGGCTCACGGGCCCAGCCGCTCTGTGGCATGTGGGATCTTCCCGGACCGGGGCACGAACCCGTGTCCCCTGCATTGGCAGGCGGACTCTCAACCACTGCGCCACCAGGGAAGCCCTCTCCTTCCTTTTTAAGGGTGAATAATATTACACTGTGTGTAGATGCCACATTTTGTTTATCCATTTATCCATCAATAGACACTTGGGTTATTTCCACCTTTTGGATATCATGACTAATGCTGCTATGAATATGTGGGCAGTTGTCTCTCTTATGTACCCTTATCTTTGAAACTTGTCTATGGTCCCCAATGTATCTGAGATCTCAGGCCCAGCACAGGCCCTCTATAAATGCCTGCTGAAGGGCTAAGTAATCCCTCACATTCTCTAAGTGTGGCACCCATCCAGTAATTTATTTGTAGTTTAACTGGCACCTTCTAAAACACAGTGCCTTGAGCCAGAAGAAAGACCTCCTGTAGGAATTGGGGCCCCAGTATGGACAGGAAGGCTCTGGGACTGCTCAAAGCCCTCCATACAGAGAGCCAGCCCTGTAGAAGGATGGACTCAGGTGGGCCTGGGAGCCCACCCTGCCCCTTAGCTCATCAGTGCAGCCGTATATCCCAACTTCTGCCTTCCACAAAACATTGATGAATCTGACTACCTCAAAATGAAGCATCTCTGTCCAAAGAAAGACATCATAAACAAAACAGACAGATGAAAGATTGAGAGAACTTATCTGTAATCTCTAAAACTGACAGAGGGCAATATCTGGAATATAAAAGGAGCTCCTGAAAATCAAACCCAGATTTTTCTAAATTAAGACAGGAAATCCAATTTAAAAATAGGAAAAGAGGGCTTCCCTGGTGGCGCAGTGGTTGAGAGTCCGCCTGCCGATGCAGGGGACACGGGTTCGTGCCCCGGTCCGGGAAGATCCCACGTGCCGCGGAGCGGCTGGGCCCGTGAGCCATGGCCGCTGAGCCTGCGCATCCGGAGCCTGTGCTCCGCAACGGGAGAGGCCACAACAGTGAGAGGCCCGCGTACCGCAAAAAAAAAAAAAAAAAAAAAAGCAAAACAATATGACTAGGCAATTCACAAAAAGAGAAGCTCAAATAGCTAACAAGCATATAAGAGATATTCAAACTTACTAGTCATCAGAGAAATGCAAAATAAAACAAAACAACAAGATGGCGCTTTAAACTCATCAGAATGGCAAAACTTAGAAAGGTGGACAATATTAGTATTGGTAACGACATGGGGAGACAGAAACTCTAGTGCACTCTTGGTGGAAATGAGCCCTAGCTCAGCTGCTCTGGAAAATATTATGGCATATCATAGAAAATCAACATGTTAACTCAGGGATCCCAATCGTCCACTCTGTATAGCCCAGAGTTATTCTTACACGGGGTCCCAAGAGAGAACGTACAAGGATGTTCTTCAGAGCTTCATGTGTAGTCAGGAGGAGTTACAGACAAGCCAGGGGTTTATTCCCAGGGGGAGTGGATATATACAATGTGATGGATGCACAACTCATAATGCAGTGAAGGACTAGACACATACAAGGAGCAGGGCTAGATCTATAAAATATAGTGCTAAGTCAATAAAGCAAGACACTTGATGAAATTTATAGTTCACTATCATTTATGTAAATTTACATATGCACACAAAACAACCTTACATATTTTATAAGGATCCATGCATATTTCAAGATATATATAAAATATATTAGAGTGGGTACTGATGGGAGAAGGCAACAATTGCCTTGGGATTGGGGATAAAGGAAGGAAATTTTTTAAAATAAAACAAGAAAGGAGCCTTTCATAGATAGATGATCATAAAGTGTCATGATCTGAGGGTAGGTTAATTCCATGTCATGCTCAAAGAAAAAAAGAAAAAAGCAGAAACCAAAAAACACCCAGCAGTGTCTTCCACATGACCAGGAAAATTATCCTTGT
>NW_006780610.1:7028941-7041966 GCF_000442215.2 Lipotes vexillifer | reverse complement strand
CTTTCCCTGTTTCTTGGAACAAAATGTCACAGGAGATGTGAGTCCCAGTGGTCCTCAAACACAGGGAATTTCCATCTTGCTAGAGTTAAAAGGCCTCGGGGCAAATCTTGTCCCCTGGATGGATGTTTTAGTGAATATGAAGCCCTAGCAATCACCTCTCCCAGCCTGAGTTCAGTGATGCTGCCCCGGGGTAGGTGGGTGGGTGGGAAGGGAGGAGGCTGCAGCGGATACCTGATGGACGGTGGATGGGAATTGTTTGTGTCCTCCCTTTCAGCTTCTCAGGATCAGCCACTTGGAGGGTAAGAATGGATAAGGGCCAGGAAGCTGAGTGAGTTCACCGTCCTTCATCCACTACCCCTGCGCCCTGAAGCGTAGCCAAGCAGGCTGTCTGCAAAGGTAGTGAGATTCACATCCCTGGCATGCCAAGCCAGCCTGGCCACTGGACAGGATCTCACATTGGATGGGGCTTACACTGGTGACCTACTCTAAAATCTCTGGATCCTTTTTGTTTTGTTGATTAAATAATGCCAAGTTCAGCATTACATAGACAAGGTGGGTATTATTATCTCCACTTTACAGGCAAGGAAGTCAGGCCCAGGGAGAAGAAATGAGGTGTAGAGGCATGACCAAGGCTGGAAGACTAGTTTCCTGACTCTCAGGCCAAAGTTCAAGAAACATATCAAATATATCAGAACGTGTTCCTTTCAGCTATGAATCTGCCATGGCTCAGCCCTTCTAGGACTGCACAGATGACAAAGGCCAGGAGAGCAGGGCAACACAGGTCCCTGGGGGGAGGGATGCCATCCTTGAAGGGGCAGTTTTCATGCTAGGAACATTTTATTTTATTTTATATTTTATTTTTTCATTTTTATTTTATATTGGAGTATAGTTGATTAACAATGTTGTGTTAGTTTCAGGTGTACAGCAAAGTGATTCAGTTATACAAAGACATGTATCTATTCTTTTTCAAGTTCTTTTCCCATTTAGATTATTATAGAATATTGAGCACAGTTCCTTGTGCTATACAGTAGGTCCTTGTTGGTCATGGAGTGAAAATAAATCATTAAACTTTCACCTCCTTTTTGTTGCCAAGTAATGTGCCAGAAATCCCATGCACCGTCACCAAGCCTCCCCCAGTCTCTGAGCCTCTCTCCACCTTTGACTCCTACCCCTGACATGGTGATGGAGGAGTGATGAGGGCAGAAGGTGGTAAGATTCAGGCTGGGGTGGGGAGTTAGGCAGCAACCCGCAGACAAACCTCCCGGGGCCTGAGTCCACTCTACCACACTTGCTCATCTCAGAAAGGGTTATCAATCACTCTGCACAAAATGCCTATGCAATCTCTGATAATTCGCTTGTATCTCAAATGGTCTATTTCAAAGTTTCTGCTTTCTCCCTTTCAAGTTCCAACTGTCACACCTGCTTACTTTCAATCAATAAATAGATGTAGCTACTTAATAATGGACCTTATTCTATTGCCTATTTGAAAGCCAAGAAGATGGACACATAATTTTTTGAGGTTTCTGGATTATAATTGCACTTGAATAAAAATGAGACATGGGCAGGGAGGAAGGCTATTTGTGCCGCAATATGAGCCCTTATTTTCTGCTCCAGACCATGTGGGAGATTCTCAAATAAGTTTCTAAGAGTTATCTTGGTGCTGTCAGTAATTTAACTACACAGACATTATTTTTAGCACCACGAGAGTTCCTTACAACGATGATTTTCAAGGGCAGAACTGACATCTCCTTAGAGCTCAATTCAGTTCAAAATTTTCCAACAATAAGAAACAAATAGGTAGAAAATGAAAGGCAGTTTCCAGTGGGGAAACTCCTCAAAAGAGGGGACCACAGAGGTGAACCCCTACACTACCCAGAACTTTGCTTTCGGTGGGTACAGCCAACCCCGCTAGCTCCAGGGTGGGCACAGTGCCCTTCTCTGATGTTGGGCTTGACAAGGGCTGCACTGGGGCTCCTGCCTTGTGCCTGGCATATTTCTCTGCTAGGGTTCATGGTGCTGGCTACACAGGACTTCCAATTTCTCCCTGAAGAATGACCCCTAGTAGCAGAGAGTCGAGCCACCAGCATTTCAGAATCTGCACCAGTGTGGAACCAAGGGCTGATGCGGACTTTCTGTCTGCTAGAAATTTCACAGTTCAGGCAAATGAGGAACTGAGGAGTTCTGGGGAGGAAGATGAAGATGCTACAATAAAGTGAAGCAGGTTAGGTTGTTTCTGGTACCCTCCTTAATTTCCCATTTCCTCACAGTGCCCACTCAATTGGTTATATAATCCCACTATATCTCCCAGTATCCCCTCCCAATTCACCCAACCTAAGCCACCCCAATACATCCTAACTCACCCCCATCTCACCCCATCCCACCACAACTCATTCACTCCACTCTACCATATCTCGATTGTCCCACTCTACCCCAACCCAACTCCACCCATCCCACCCCATCCCAATCCATTCTGACCCAATCCTATCCCACTTCACTCCGTCCTATCCCAGTCAATCCCCCGAACACTCTCTATCTCCCAATTCCACCTCAAACCATCATATTTTACTCAATCCGATTCCATTTCATTCCACCACCCATCTCAGTCCATCCCAATTCATTCTATCTGTTCCATCCCAATATACATCCCAACCGATGCTCGATCCTACCCCAACTCACTCCTTCCTACTTTACCTCAGTCCATCTCAAATTATCCTGTTTCTCCAATCCCACCCCAACATATTCCATTCCATCCACTCCCATCCCATCTCCTGCCCGCTCCCCTCCCATCTCCTGCTTGGCCAAAGTTCTCATTTTTTAATGTATACAGGGCATGACCATTCTTCATGTCATGCGAAACTACATGAGAAAGCCAAAGGACCCAAGAGATCTAAGAGTTAAGTGTGTATTGGGGTGGAAAAGGAGGGAAAAAAAAGATACAGAATCTCACCTTTATTTTTTTTCAAACAACTTCCAAAATGCTTAATCTATTGATAGGAAATCAAAAGCATGCTCTAAAAAGAGTATGTAATTCTAATTATGTCTTGAATTTGTACAGGCCCCCCAAAAAAGAATCTCATCTTTAAAGGTGGGGTATGAAAAGACAGCCCAGGGGGTTGAGCTCCCACATCCAGAAAGAAAATAAATATGAGTTTCATGTTTCTCTTAACTTACAAGAACCAGGAAAGAGCTCTAAGAACCACACCACTATTTTCAAGTTGAGAAACCCACATTGCATAGCCTACCCTTTGCTTTCTGTGGGCCCAACGGGAAGCCGAATTCTATTCAAAGCCGCTGAATCCTGAGACAGTGTCTCTTTGAGGTGGAAAACTCTGAGGTAACCCTCCATTTTCAGTTTCACCCAGATGTTCCCCTGTTGTCGTGGAAAATCTCTGTAGCAGACAGAGAGAAGGGATTGGGAGGCCATATCCCACTCAGAGTGAAACCCAAGGAAGGCAGTGTCAGTGACATTCTCCAACCTCTAGGGGGAGCTAGAGGGTCTGCCCTCTTCACCCCTCTAGGAAGAGGTGTACTAACATGGCCTGATAGGTGGATGAGTCGGCCAGGCTCTAAGGAGTGTGCTTTCAGTGGGAGGAGCAGAGGAAAGACTCTTGCTGATGCATCTGGTGGCATCTTACAGTGGCATAGGATAAGAACTGTTTCTCTTATAATTCTAAGAGGCTGGTGCAGAAAGCATGTGGACAATAGTAGTAGCAGTAGAGGTAATGGCAGCATTTAACATACACTGAATGCTAACGACAGGTCTGGCACTGTGACAGATGCTTTCCATGAATTCAAAGGATGGGCCCTACAGTCAGGAAGCCCTGAGGTTCAATCCTGTCTCCTCTCCTATCTGCTCTATAATCTTGGCCAAATTGTTTAATTTCTGAGTCTCAGTCTCTTCAAATGTGATATTAGAGTACCTGAATTGTTGTGACAATTGAATAGGAATGTCTATAAAGCACTAAGCCAGCACTCAGTAAAGGAGAGCTATTGTTGGTAATATGTAGAAGGACATAGGGCCGCCTCCCACCTGGGGATGCCCCTTCATCACATCCCACTCCTCCAAGCCCCTTGCCTTGGGAATGTCCAAAAGTACAGTCATAGAGAAAGGGAACCCTGGGCTCCAGAGAACCTGCCTCTGAGCCTTTCAACAGGTGTTTACTGAGTGTCTGCTATGTGCTGTGATCTGGGCTACACTGCTCACCTGAGTTCATAGAGCCTTAGGGAATAAAGGCAGACATTGTCTCATTAAACAAGAAATCCCGATATGTCCTGATGAGTTTTACAGTACGAGGAGTTTTACAACCTGGGTTGTGAGAGTTCACAGCAGAGTTCAGTCGAGACTCGTGCCTGGGACTAGAAGCAAATCAAGGACGGCTTTGTAGTCACCTTCCAGGAGCTGTGGTGGAGATGGATGGACCATGGCTGCTTGAGGAGTTGGAAGGTTGAGATCCAGGCTCAAGTGCTAAAAGCATCACAGCATAACTGATGGGCACAGCCCAGTGGGAAAAGCAGGACAGAGATAGGCAGCCTGTGTGGAAGGATTCCAGGGGTAGCACCAGCTGGGTCTCCTTAGAAATCAGGTAACAGGGTGGGTACCAGTAAAGGATTTGGAGTCAGGCAGGCCTGGGTTCAATCTCTGGCTGACTAGTGGTGTGGTTAAGTTATGTGTCCTCTCTGAACCTATTTCTTTGTGGATAAAATGGGGAGAATAATATTACTGGCCTCACTGGGTTGCTGTGAGGGTCAAGTTAATACATGCAAGTGCTTGGGTTGCCGTCAGCACACGGTGAGGACTCAACAGACATCAGCTGTTAGTGTCACTCCCCTGGGTACCCAGACAGCTTTCTGAGCAGTGGAGGAGGATACTGGGAGGGTGCACAGACTTCCTGGCCGAGTCCTCTGTCCTCAGTGTTCCTGTTCCAACCCCATCTTGCATTCAATGGGCACAATCAATATGTATGTGCTGGGCCTGTTGCATCTCTGATTTCTAATCCCTTCCAAAACACAGGGATGCCCTGTCCCTTTTTTTTTTTTTTTTTTTTTTTTTTTTTCTTGCGTTATGCGGGCCTCTCACTGTTGTGGCCTCTCCCATCTGTGGAGCACAGGCTCCGGACGCGCAGGCTCAGCGGCCATGGCCCACGGGCCCAGCCGCTCCGCGGCATGTGGGATCCCCCCGAAACGGGGCACGAACCCGCGTCTCCTGCATCGGCAGGCGGACTCCCAAGCACTGCGCCACCAGGGAAGCCCCCCTGTCCCTTTTGCAGGCAGGCAGCCTGAGGCTTGGGGAGGTCTGAAGATCAGCTAGGTCTCCAACAAGGAACATCTGGCTCTGCTGAGCTATCAGAGTCCCTAAATCCTGCTGGCATGACAATGATGATGAAACAGAGGCAGATGAGACACATGAGGCAAGTTGGTGTCGCTGAAGCCACCTGCTGGACTCTTCTGGACACACCCAAACCTTGCAGTGTCCGAGCCCTGGCAATCTGGTTCTCCAGTGCCTTTCCACATCATTCTAGCCTCACCTTCAACAAAGCTACACTGTCACCAGTCCAAGATATGGTCAACACTCTCTGCTGTGGTCAGTTTCTTTTTTAAAACCATAAACACACAGCTCAGTTGCAAATGGAAGTTCAAATCCATACATTGGTACCTTTCCTGGGGGGGGGGTAATGCTTAGGGCTTGTTCTTGCATTGGTTCTAGAACTTAAGGAGCTATCTTACCAATCTGTGACATTTGGTTCTGGAGGGAAAGCAACTGGGGATCAGGTGGCTTTGTTGTCGCATTACCTCTGCAAACCAACTGGCTTCTTTGATCCCTAAAACTCTTGTTTTAGGCTTATCAGCCCCTAGAAAACTGTCTAAGAAAAAAATATTTTAAAAAATCATCTGCTGATTTAACAACCATCTATCAGCCACCAATTCTATGCCAGGTCCTGAGCTGGGTGCTGGGGATGCCAAGAGAAATAAAGCACTGTCCCTGCCCTCAGGAAGCTCACAGTTCAATATGTGAGGCAGATAAATAACTACTCTGAATACAATTCAGTTAGTACTGTCATCAAACACTGGGTATGGTCAGTGCTCCAGTTTTTAAGAGGCCTCTGAAAACAAGCAAGGCAGGGAGAAATTTTTTAAAAATAATTTGATATTTGATTTCTTTTAAAGCAATGAAGTGATTAGCATGGGAAAAATCAGAACTTTAAATTGTAAGTATAAAAACCCTATACTTACAGTCTAATATTGCCTGTATTTTAAATTACTTATTAAGGCAATGGGAAGCATAACAGTCTTTTCAATGCTCAGAGCTGCTTAATTCGGAGAAAAGTAGCCAGGTTTGAGAACATTTGAGAGAATGAAACTGACAGAACTTGATGGCCACCTGATAAGGAAGGAGTTGAGGATGATCCTAAGGTTCCCGGCTAGTACCACCAGCCCGCATGGAGGATACTGGGGGTTAGGTGCAGAGCTAATGAGTTTGCTTTGGAAGGGAAACATCTATGTAAAGATGTCCAAGAGTCAGCCGGTTATAAGGGCTGTCTAGATCCAGAGCTCCCGTGGGCTAGGAAGCCAATAGACATATATTGGGAGAAGCATCTTGGCAGGAGAGATCTGTCTGGAAGCTTCAGAGTGTGGTAGTGGAAGAAATGGGCCTGGATGAGCTCACCCAGGGAGGAGTGAAAGGAAATGAGGAAAAGCATAAGGAATGGAACACTGCAGGAAGCCAGACTTTCAAGAGGGGAGTAAGTGCTACTATTAGAAACTGGGAAGGAACAGCCAAGAGGTAGGAGAAAAAATCAGCCAAGCACACTGTGCCGGAAGCCCAAGGAAGAGAAATTTTAAAAGAAGTAATCCAAAGTGTTCACGGTTCAGAGAGGTAAAGAAAGAGAAAGCTGATGGGTTTGGCGATTAAGGTGGTCACCGGTTATCTTTCCTAGAGAGTTCCAGTCCTGGGGACAGAAGCCAGTCAGCAGGGAGTGAATGGTCGCAGACAAAGTGAGTTCAGGACTTGTCTAAAGAGAGTTAACTTGTAAACGAGAAAGAAAGATGGGATGGGAGCTACAAGGTCAGTGGGGCCAAGAGGTCTGGTTGGCTTGTTTTATGTTAGAGATTAAGTTGTTTAGGGAAAACAAAAGACAGGAGAGTGACTGATCTATCATCTAGGGGGAGGAGGTAACTGCTGGAAGGTCTCTAGGGAGGCTGGGGGTAGGGGAAGTGTGAGGGCACAGATGGAAGGGGTGAGTGTCCAAGTTGAAGGCAGGTGCAAATCCTATATTCATTTTATCCAGTCATCACCAAGCCAAGGAAGGGAGACGGCGCAGTCCTGAGCATCTTTTAAAGTCAACGGCATGGAGAGAACACAAAATAAATGTGCTTCCCCCTCTAATGTGCCAAATCCTGCCATCATCTGTCACCAGGTCCACTTCCAAATCGCTGCTGCTGGCAAGGTCAAACACCACGTGTAAACGCGGGTTGGGAAGCCGGAGCGCGCCCACCAGAGAGCAAGCACCCCCTCCCCCAAGCCGTCCAGCACTCCCACCCCCAACTTCTCTGCCAACCAAAGAGCTGCAAGCCAACCGATCTCTCCAAGGCAGGATTCCAACACAGCCCAGCAGTGTGCAAGCTCCGGTAGTCGGCCTTCCACTTTCCCTGGGGGCATGACATGCCCAAGGGGCAGGGACAAGTCAAGCCAGAAAACCAGCTGGATCATTATTAGGGGTAATCTCAGGTCTGCTAAGCCAGAGCACGGGCCGCTCCTGGACACACGTCTGAGAGGCCTGACAGCCGGTACCAGCGGTACCCCCACCTCTCATGTGGCAAGTCTGGTGACCAGAGGCGTCATTGTGAACTGTGCAGCCACCCAGTGGGTGTGGGTGTGCGCGAGGCCTGAGCTCCTAGGCGCGCGCACCGCGGGCGCCCCTCTCTGGGTGTTGGCCGCTATGACTCTTAGGGGAACCTGAGAAAGTCCGGTCAAGTGGGGATGGGAGAGCTAGGGCTGGCTCGGGGTGCCCTTCGTGACCAGCAGCCCTAACATTCCCGACTAAGGAGCTGGCGACACGGTCTGCGGGCACTGGCTCACAAGATGCTGGAGCCCCGTGTGGACAGAAGAGCTCGCCAGGGAAGTGTCGCAGTTTCCAAAAAGGGACCACCTAGAGGCTCGGATGGCTGAGGCCAAGCCTTCAAAGGTTCAATCGGTGGTTTAAAAAAAAAACAAAATAAATAAGTAAATAAAAAACCCAACACAGCTCCAGGCCGGAGGTGCTCTCAGTCAAAGCCTGGGCAGCAGGTGTTACGGGTTTTCTCCCCCCGTGGGTGTCAGCTTCCAGGCTAAATAAAAATGCGGCCCCAGGCATCGCCCGTCGGACCCGTCCCCACCCGGGGACACAGAACTTCCTAGGCTGTGGCTAGAGCTGAGCCTCAGAGGGGTGCAGGGGGTAAAGCGGAAGGGCAGCAGTCGAGGCCAGTGGTTCCCTGTGGGGACTGGGTTCTCTCCAAGGTCCGCGTGCCTTCCCGGTCCGCAAGCTGCAGCCACACATCGGCGAAGTTCTGGGACTCGCCACACCCGCCAGGTCTGTCCGCCTCCCCGACTCGGTCGCCGGGAGAAGGTCCCGCCGCCCGCGCCGCCGCTGCCGCAGACCCGGCGCTCGGCTGCAGCAGGGCGCGGGAAAGGGCACTTTGGCGCGATGTGGAAACCGAAGGCAATGTGGCGGCGCGGAGCCTGGCGGCGACACTCCCTCCCCTGCCCCCGGGCGCAACCCCCGCCCCCGCCTGCCCGTAGCTCAGCACCCCCCAGCCCCCACCTGAGTCCTCCAGCTCGGCGTGCTCTGGACCCCCGCCCAGCTGACCCCCCTTCCAGCCCAGAGCGCCCAGGGAGGGGGACACTTGGGGAGGGGGGTGGCGGCCGCAGTCTCCGGGCGGCTCCGGCGGGGGCGCGGGCTTCTGTTGCGAGAAAAATGGGCGGGGGCAGGGAAGGGCAGACCCTGCAGACGCGCAAATGGGGAGTGGGCGCGCCGTTCCGCTCCAGCCCCCAGGACGGGCGTGCCAACGAGGATCTGGAGGCGGGGAGGGCTCCAGGAAAGTTTATCTGGGAAAAGCCTAGCACCTTGGGGGCTGGGAGGCTGAAGAAACTGAAGCCACGGTCCGGGAGCCCCGCAACCCCGGGCGGGGTGGTCTGTCTCCCAGGCCCCCTGGCCGGATCCGGCCAAGTTGCGGCTGGGGGTGTGGGTAGCAGTGAGGGTGAGGGTGGCAGGAAGGACGGGTGAGGGTGGGGGGAAAAGAGCGGGGGCAGAGGCAAGTCTGAGCTGGAGGGTCGGCGTTTGAGAGGGCGGGAGGTTAAGGCGGAGGGCGGGGGGAAGGGACATGTTCATTCCTTTCTAAGGCTTGCAGCGATTCCAAACACAAAAGAGGCTACAACCATTTCTCTCTCTCTCTTTTTCTCACTCCTTCCTTCTTTCCCTCCTTCCCTCCTTCCTTCCTTCCTTCCACCTTATTCCAGATAACAGCCTTCACTCTGAGGGTCAGGGGAGGAAACTGAGGCTTCGAGAACTTCAGTGATTAGCCCAGGTTTCCGCATCCAAGGAGTGATTTCATCACAAAGCACGGGGCTTCTCTTCTGTGTTCTTTCTATGAGGACGCCTTGCCTCCCTCTCAGCTTTGGCCTAAATGAGAGCCTCCTTATTTATCATTTGGAAGCCCCAGGATGTACAGAACCCAAATCCAAGCTGAAATGAAGGCAATTACCCAGATAATTTAGGTAAACGTTGGGGTTGTGTTGTGAGTGTTTTAACATCCAGGTCTGAATTATTGGTGTAATTGTTTCCACTCCTCCCCCCTCACTGCTCTGTTCAAGAGGCAATTCTCCCGACAGCCCCTGTTTGTTTTGTCCGGGTTGAACAGGGCCCAGTAGCTAAGGAGAGCCGGCTAGAACAAAACCCCCGGGGGGGGGGGGGGGGGGGGGGGGGGCGTGAATTATCCCCGGATTAATCACTCCGGAGCCGCTTCTCCGCCGCTCCAAATGCTGGGGGTGGAGGCGCAGCAAAGGAGAAAATATTGGGAGGGGGCGGGTGTTCCTCTTCAGCGCCACCTCCACCTCCAGAGAAACCACAGATTACATCTAAAGGGTTGTTTATTCCTGTTTGTTTTACAATTGACCAGTTTCTTTTAAGTTCAGTTCTCTCGTTTGCATTTATAAGATCACCCATAATACACCCCCCATACACACACACGCGCGCGCACACACAGTGATACTGACACACAGGCACTCACAGGCGCGCGCGCGCACACACACACACACACACACACGTACACACACGCCTCTTACACGTTTGGAAATTAGAATACTGTCTGGGAAAAGGTAACCAAAGAAGGACGCGGTTCCCCAAGTCACGGCTCTTACGAGCTGATCTTGGGTGGTGGCTTTGAACTTGCAATCTGCGGCGTGGGGCGATACTTACCAGCCCCAGTGGCAGCAGCCTCCTACCCCATCCCAGGAGAAGGGTGTGTGTGCGTAGACCCAGGATTAAGAACTGGAGGGAAGGAGGGGCGGGGGTGGGGGAATCCACGGGTTTGGCTCCGTTCCGTCCTTCCCCTGCCCTAAGGCAAAATCTCGGGATGGAGGGAGGTGTGCTTGTGTCCGTTGCGGTGGGGGAGGGGAGGGGAGGTTGGGAGAGGAACGGTGCAAGAGTTACTTGTGCAATTTATCCTCAAAATTAAATAACCGGACCCGGCTTCTTCTCATCCTTACCCTCCTACTCCCAGCCCTGGCCCCAAACCAGACGAGTTTCTCCCAATGGCGTGAGCCCCTCCCCACTTCTTTCCCGCCGCCGCTGCCGCCAGGCCCCAAGGGCTCAGCGCCGGTCCCCACCCGATCCCCCACCCCCACTCGGTCGCCGTCTCTGTCTCGTCTCTCGTAGGCTCCTCCGTCAGTCACGATGGCTCCTTAGCTGTCTACGCCAAACTCTCCGCGAGAGGGAACAGACGCTACGGGGGGAAGCAGGAGGGGCAGGGCCTGGGGAGGAGGTCCCCCCGGCGCGCGGGGTGGAAAGGCACTAGCGGGGGAACACCCTCCCCCTTTGCCCGAGGCACCCGGGAGAGGCTGCGCTAGGGGCTTTGGGGGGTTGGCAAGCCGGAGCTCTAGTATCTGCGAGCCCAGGGGGCAATGGCCCGCGGTCGGTGGGAATTTCTGGGAAAGAGAGTGGAAAGGGCTATGGGGCTGATGACCGGAGTGGGGAAGGCGGCGGACAGGGCCGGAGGAGTGGATGCCTGTCCTTGCCCCCCGCCGAAGAAAAACTTGCTGTGCGGAGCCGCGATCTCCCGATCTCGCAGCTCCCTGGATGCCCGGCTCCCTCCTCCACCACAAGTTGTTCCGGTTTCCCAGTATGAGCTCATCCCGCAGCTGGGGAGCCAGACCGGTAGCCCCGGGCCGATGAGCGGCCTCAGAATCGCCGGGCCCCTTCCCCACCGCCAACAGGCTGGCTTTCTCGCCCCTCCCGACGCCGCCACAATGGGTGCCAAGAACCGACCGAAACGGCCAGAACTCCAAAGTGAAAGGCCTGCTTTATGTCCCCGGAACAGCGAGGAGGGGGCTTGTCGCTTCCCATTGTCCAAGCCCAGCCCCCAAAAGAGAGGGCTCAGCCAGCCAAGCCTTGGCCTTCCCGCCAGCGCTGGCGAGAAGGGAGGGACTGGCTGGGCCCGTAGGTGGGTGGCAGCCTTGGGGGTGCTCTTGGTGGGATCTTCCCTGGGGGGAAAGCCCTGGCTCCTAAGCTTGGGCCTCTCCCCTCTCCTGCCAGAGGGGTCCTCGAGCTCCAGCGGGCAGAGCCCTCCCTTGCAGCCCACAGCTGGGCAGGAGAGAGTCTGGGCTGCTCTGTAATTCTGGGGCTCCAGGCCAGTGGGCTTCCCCCACTCCCTCCTCAGCCCCAGAACTTTGCTCTGTGGCTGCAGCCCACAGCTGATGTTTACCCCAGAACCCTCCCGGGCAATGGGACATTTGTCATCCTTATCCCTGGGCGCCGTGGAGGGCAGGGACACCCTTTTAATTCCTGACACTGGCCCAGCTACTCACTTCCTCCACCATTCCTCCCTCTCTCTGATCTATCTGTGTCCACATATACTTACTGAGGCCTCCTGAGTTCTGGGCCTTGTGCCAGCCTGTGCTGTGGGCGATGCAGAGATGCACAGTGTGCGGTCCTGCATGGGAGGCTGCGGGGCGCAGATGGAAACCCCCCCCCACAACCCAGGCAGTGCTAATCGCCAGGACAGAAAAGGCATGTTACAGACAGTAACAAAGGCATATCAAGACAGTAAGCTTTTCTTGGACTTGGGGGATCATAAGGCCAATTTAAGGAGGGGAGTAGAATTTGGGCTGGACCCTGAAGCCTGGATACGTTGACGAGGTGAAGATTGATCTACTCAACAAATAGTAATTGAGCATGATTACATGCCAGACACTGCACTAGATATATACACCTGACTGAACTGTCCCTGGTTTGATGAAGGCAGGTGATAAATAAACAATTATATATAAAGTTACTAATTAAAGATGCTATAAAGAAAAAGTTCATAGTCGCTGTGAGAAGGACTACACAGGGCATACCTTACATAGGTGGTCTGGGAAGGCCTTTCTGAGGTGGTGACCTTGAAGGTGGGATTGAAAATTAAGATAAACAGCCATGCAAAGAGTTGGGAAAAGGAAGGACAAGGCCCTGAAAAGGGAGGGGGACTGGGAAAGGCAGCTGGGTCTGGGTCAAGGTGAATAAGAGGGGATACCTAAGAGATGAGGGAGGGGATGGGACCAGAGCCAGATCATGCAGGGTCTTTTAGGGGATGATGAGGAGATTGGATTTTAGTCTTAAAAAGGGGTAAGTACAAGGTGTATTCATTTGCTAGGACTGCCGCCATAACAAATAGCAAAGTACCACATACTGTGTGGCTGAAACAACAGACCTGTATTGTCTCAAGGTTCTGGAGGCTACAAATCCGAGATCAAGGTGTCTACAAGGTTGGCTCCTTCTGAGTTTGCTCTCCTTGAC
>NW_006780610.1:7021295-7028931 GCF_000442215.2 Lipotes vexillifer | reverse complement strand
GTGGCATGTCTTTTCCCTACATCTTTACATTGTCTTCCCCCCATATGTGTCTGTGCCCAAATTTCCTCTTCTTATATGGACACCAGTCATACTGGGTTAGGCCTCACCTCACAGATTTAGTTTTAACTTAATTACCTCTTTAAAGCCCTGTCTCCAAATATAGTCACATTCTGAGGTCCTAAAGGTTAGGACATCGACATAGGGAGGGACAGAATTCAGCACATAACAGGAGGAGAGGTCTTTACAGATGGAGGGAAGAGAGAGAAGAAATGCATGACAGTCAGAAAATAGATTTAAAGAGATGCACATCAGGCTGTGAGGAGTGTGACTGCTTTATCAAGAAGTGGTCTGAGGGATTCCCTGGTGGCGCAGTGGTTGAGAGTCCGCCTGCCGATGCAGGGGACACGGGTTCGTGCCCCGGTCCGGGAAGATCCCACATGCCGCGGAGCGACGGCCTGTGAGCCATGGCCGCTGAGCCTGCGCGTCCAGAGCCTGTGCTCCACAACGGGAGAGGCCACAACAGTGAGAGACCCGCGTACTGCAAAAAAAAAAAAAGGAGTCTAAAAAGGTGCACAGCTCTGAAGACCAAAGATGGGGACCCTGAACATTTGCAGGCCCAGAGAGAGGCAGGGGTCCAAGAGATAATAATAGCCCTCCCCTCTCTGGCCTAGGAGAGTGTGACTCTCAGCCCAGCCCCCAGGGCTGGCTCCCTGCCTACCCACTCCTGTCTCCCCAGGAGCAAGAGGCAGCCATGGGTCAAGGTCTCTCCACAATATCACATTGCAAAAAGCCCAGTGTGGTGTGGTGACTCGCCAAGATAAGGCTAATATCCAGATAAGATCAGAGTTGGTTTTAGAAAGAAAACAGGGCCTGGTGCTCTGGAGAACTTGGCCTGATTCAAGTAAGGGCTGCACTCTTGATGCCCTGAAAGTTTCATTCTGACCTAAGAAAAAAATAAAAGAACCTGCTGAAGCCGAGAGAGAGAAAATGAGCCAGCAAATGGATGCTCTAGTAACGAGGGCAGAAATGGAGGCTGAGGGCTGAGTAGGACGGCAGAGAAGCGCTACAGAGCAAAGGCGAGGGCTCAGAGGAAAAGCCTGGGGTCTGAGTGGAGGGTGGAGATTTTAAAATGATGAACACGATGGGACAGAAGCTAATATTTCCCAAGAGCAATGGTTTTAACCGTAGAGATGACAGTGATCTGCTTCCCAAGGAGAAGTGACAGACGGTTCAGGAAGAAAAAGCCCAGGACAAACTTGGGAGAGGCTGTGGGAGTGCCACAACCAGGAGGGGGATGTGAGAAGGGCCCACAGTCTGGACCATTCCTCCAGTGCTACCAAATGCTGGGACCATCGAATTCTAGCATTTCCTGCAGAAATACTGTGTTTGTGAAACAAAGAAAGGGACAGAACTCGAGTCAGTGGCAAAAGAGGTCAAATGTTTCCTCTGCTTGACAGAGGACATAATCCACAGGAGAGGGTCTATGCTAGGCTCTCACCTCTACTTGAAGTTCCTCCAATCAGCTATGCTATTGTAGCCCCTACACCTTCACTCTCGCTCCTTCCTCTGAGTGCAATACCATTCCTTCTCTCACTGTGCAGAGGAGATGATTCCTAATCACTCAGCTCAAGTGTCACCTCCTTCAGGTATCTTCTCCTAACCAGCACCTGCAACACACACCCTCTGCTTAGTTAGATGCCCTTTGCAGCATGGCCAGCTAGCTGGACATCAGAACGGTACGCCTCCCCTTCCATTGTATCGAGCAATGGTTCTCCACCAGGGGTGATTTGGCTCCCAGGGGCCATTGGGCAGTGTCCACAGACATTTTTGGTTGTCACCACTGGAGGGTGCTACTGGCATCTAGGGGGTAGAGATAGTGCTAAACACCTTACATGCCCAGGGAAGCCCCCCTCCACCCCAAAGGTTTATTTGGCCAAAAATGTCAACAGTGCCGATTTGTCACTGAGAAGTGGCTGCCTAGCCAGGACTACACTTTCCAGCCCCCTTTGCAGTTGCATGCAGTCATAAGACAAGGGTTCTAGCCCAAGGAATGTAAGCAGAAGCGGTGTGTGTGTCACTTCAAGGCTTACCCCATAAAATCCTCCCACCCTTATTCCTCCATTTGCTGGCTGGATTCAGAGCATTTGGGGTCCCTAGGGGATGGCAGAGCCATGAGATGGAAGAAGCCTGGATCCCAAATCACCGTGTAGAGAAAAGTCACCCACCAGTTTGGGACACCTGAACTGGACTGTTAGGTGAGAAATGATCTTTAACAGCAAAAAGACACCAAAATATTGAGGTGTGTTACAGCAGCTAGCAACAACCTCGTACACCCCTCCATGTTTTTTCTTCAGTACCATTTGCTTACTCCTCACTCATTCTTTTATTTGTGCAGCCACAAACATTAATCTGCACACCAGGCTCTGTGCTAGCTGCTGAGGAAAAAAATATAAAGCAGAATAAGACATGACCATTGGTCCTCACCTTCCGGCTATGGATAGTTTATTGGGAAAAGAGTTAAACAGCAAAGCATAATGACCCTGGGAGAATTACAGGATGTTACGGAAATGAGAAGGGCTTCTAGCTCAGCCTGGGGAGAGGGGCAGGTAAGAAGTGGTGCCTTCCAGGAAGAAAGCAGAGTGGACAAATGCAGGGAGGTAGACCCAGCAAGAAGAATCTGCAGGTCTCACAGCGGTCCAGGGAGCTGGAGGGCAGGCAGGAGGGGCACCGTATCTCTGCTCTGCGACTCCCTGGTCTCTCTGTAATTGACAGCTTTCTCTTTTGCTGCCCCTGCAGTGGACTGGGAGTTCCCTACGGCAGAAATCTTCTGGAGTTCGCCTGAGTCCCTAGTGCCTGTGTGGTGTCTGGCATCCTCTGCTCTTGGATGTCCTGCAGGATGCTCTGCCCCAGCTTGCTCACAACTTAATTCACCTACTTCTGATCTTGCACCACAACCTGACCCTCTGCTCGGTCCTCCATCTCAGGAACCAGGTTCCACGTCCACCCAGTTCCTGAGCCAGAAACCTGGGGGATCATTCTGGCCTCCCCTCTCACTCAGCCCCCACATCCAGGCAGCTCCCAAGTCCTCTAAATTCTGCCTCCTTAGCATCTCCCAGGTCCTAGCCAGGTCTCTCTCTCTTCTGGGTTTCTGACAGCAGCCGCATAACAGGGGCCCCCAACTCCGCTCTTGTCCCATCCAACATGTCTTCCTTTGTGCCGCTTTTCTTTTAAAACACTAACCTGATTTCACAGCTTCCCTGCCTTCCCCGGATGTTTCTCCGTGGCCTCCAGGGTGAAATCCATGTTCTCTGCTAGACCCTCCCTTCCTGCCCCTGGCTGCCCCTCTCTCCTGTGCCTCCTGTCTTCCTACTGTCCACCCACCACGCTCGCTCCAGCCATTCTGAGGCCCCTGCACTCCTGAAATGAGCCATGCTCTCTCTCTCCCTTCCCTCTGGGCCTTTGTGCACACTGCTCCCTCAGCCTGGAATACTCTCCCCTCCTTCTGTGTCTGGCGTTCTCCTATTTGTCCTTCAAAACTCAGTCCAGGCAACAGCTCTTATGAGCAATCTTCACCAGTGCCATTCAGAGTGCCTGGTCATGGTGGGCCTTCAGTAGATGTTTGCTGGATGGATGGATGGATGGATGGATGGATGGTTGAGTAGGTGCTCGGGAATGTTTGTGGAATGGACCCAAAGGTGTCTCTCCTAGACTCCATTACCTGAATTCCTTAAAGAAATGCCTTCTCTGGGTTATGATTTAATGTTATGCTCTCTGTCTTCAGAGAACCCTGATGTGAGAAACTGACCAACTTAATGGCATTTCTGTCTTTATGAAAACAGAATTGAATATATTGCCCACTGTGTCACTCAGTGTCCTTTATACAAGGACTCATGATAAATTCATGCTTGGGGTTATTTCCAGGAAACATTTTGTCTTTGCAGATGAAGATGTGTATTTTCTGCTGTCAGAAAATTAAAACTCTGCCTTCCGACGTGTTTCCGTTTTTGCTTTAGCTGACAAATAGGGATACCCAGTTTTGCTACCTTATTACCTCCATGCATCCTGACCAATTCAGGGACCTGAAAGCAGCAACTCTTTCTGCTTTCTTTAGATGGAGTCAGTTCTTGCTTTATCCTTCGATGCTGTAATTTTTACTTTTTAATCTGAAAGCTGCCTCAGATCATCTCTAGTATCTTAAATGAATGCATACTGGTGACCAACGTCAAGGCCTGGAAGTCAGGGAAGGAAGGGCAGAACACCAACCTTCTAGTTGAGAGGGACCCCGTACAGAGCCTCTCTAGGGATTCCTGGGGCTCCTATCATGACAGGGGTCTGGCAGGAAGACCAATTGCATTCCAACTCTGGTGCCACCTTACTGGGCCACTGCTGACAAGTCATATTCTTTTCCTCCGCCAACTATGGCTTTCCTTTCCCCTAAGTTTAAATGGAGATCTCATCAGCCCCCATTTTTACATTAATAGCTAATAACAACAACAATAATTGGTATCTTTTATGGAGGGCACACCATGCACTATGCTGAGAACATTCATAGATGTCCCTCTTTGAAACTCTCCCCCTCCATACCTGTCTAGTGTTTCCATCCCTTTGCAGATGATGAAATGCCAGAGAAGTTGAGCATGTGCAAAGCCACCCTTCAGTAAGTAGCAGAGCAGGAATTCCAATTCAAGTGTGTCTGCTGCCACCGCCCAAGCTCTTAACAATCTCCTCACAAATGGGCAAGGATTGGAGGCAATACTAAGGGATGAAATGGCCTGTGGAAATGGTAGGGATTGCCAATGGTGCTGCCAGGAAAGAGGAATCCCAGAGCGACAGCTTTGCTTCTAGAATCCTCTGGTGTCCTTTCCAAAGTCCTGGAAAGGGCTGGCTACTCTAGTTTTTGTTTTGTTTTTTCTTTTTTGGCCTAGATGCTTGGCTTCCAGGATCTCAGCTCTCCAACCAGGTATCGAACCCAGGCCCCCGGCACTGAAAGCCCAGAATCCTAACCACTGGACCACCAGGGAATTCCCAGGGCTGGCTGCTCTGAAGTCAGGTTCAGTTCCTGGGACAGCATCCAGGGGAGGCCCATTCATGTGACAGATGGCTGCACCCTCCTCTCTTCCTCCTGTTCTGGGGTTTGTCCCTTAAGAAGCCTGCCTGCCGTCTCCCTATGCATGGGGCCCCCTCTGGGCGGTTTGACCCCTTAGGCATAATCCACTCTAGGCAACATGTTGCTTTAGGCATCATGTCACTGTACTTTTCAGGGTCCTGCAAAAAGTCTGAGGCCTGAAAGTGTTATTATTATTAGCTCCACAATACAAAGAAGAAAACTGCAACATTGAAATCAGTAAATATTTAATTAAATGCTAAATGTACCATTATGTCAACTTCATTAACTGTTGAATTTAGTAGTCATAAAAATTTCATTACATCTGATAACAATTGGTAGGTTGGAGTTTTCTCACCGCACAAGATCTCCCAGGTAGGCACCAAGATTGGTGAGAAATCATAGCTGACCATAAATTAAGTAAATTATTCATGGCCAAAAATTTGCAAAAGCAATATGGCAAAAAAAAAACTTTCAATTTTCTTTTACATCCAAAAAGAGATATTTATGGTGAGAGCAGGGTGTTGAAACTATGTTAGAGGACGGACAGGGCCTCCACGAGTAAGCTGTGAATCACCAAAGAACATAGGCCGTGCCCACCTTTCTGAGTTCTCCATCCTAGCCGTGTTTTTGTCTGTTATGGAAGCCACGTGAGGAGAGGCTTCGGCTGGAGAATAGGTAGGGAGAGTTGTCTCCTCCTGAGTCTTTCCTGGTTTCAAATAGAAAAGCAAGAATCCCAGAATCGTTAATAATGATAGCTAACATTCATTGGGTACGGTACACGTGCCAGACTCACTATTCTAAGCACAGCTCGTGTATTATCTCACTTGCCGCAAAACAACTCTATGAGGTCAGTGTTTTATTATCCCTATTTCACAGATGAGCAAACTGAGGCATAAAGAGGTGAAACAGCCTGCTCAGGGTAATAGGGGTTCACAAATTGAACCCACTGTTCAAGGTGCTGAAGGTAGAATAGTGAAACCTGGTGCCTGCCTATTTTAGAGCTTGAAGTGAAACAGTCAATGGTCCTGGACACCATTTCATGTGCTGGGCACAGAGTATATCAGTTTTCCCCACACCTGCTGTGTAGCAGGCACTTCTGGAATGCTTGGCTCCCCCCCTGTGACAGTGTGTAGGCTAGAGGTGTTATTCATCTCCTAGCCCTGTGCCTTGCACAATTTTGGCCATGGTTGGTGCTAAAAAAGCGGTCAAAGCCTAGACAGGCTTAGTTGATGATTTGAGTCCGTTCCTCCATCACAAAGCAAATTTCCCCAGTACAGCTAACGTTCTCCCTCCCTACGCATAGCACAGAAGCTGTTATTGAGAAACTCCAGTGGCATGCACTTCAATGTAATCAACAAGGAAACTAATATACAGCACTTTTAGGTGTCTCTTGTGTGCCAGGTGTTGTTTTAGGGGCTTTCCATTTGTTAAATAATTAAGTAGTAATAGGACATTTATAATAATTCTACAAAATAGATATTCTTTATTGTCATCCCATTTTACAGATGAGGAGACCAAGTGTTATGAGCTGCATGGTGTCCCTCCAAATTCAGAGGTTGAAGTCTTAACCCCTAGTGCCTCAGAATGTGAGGTGCTATTTGGAGATAGGACATTTAAAGAGTGGTTAAGGTAAAAATCGGGTCTTTAGGGTGAGTCCTAACCCAACATGACTGGTGTTCTTATAAGAAGAGGAGATCAGGACATAGACACGCACAGAGCAAAAACCGTATGAAGACACAGGGAGAAGATAGCCGTATATAAGCTGACGAGAGAACCTCAGGAGGAACCAACCCTGCCAACACACTGATCTTGGACTTCTAGCCTCCAGAACTGTGAGGAAATAAATTTCTGTTGAGTAAGCCACCCAGTCTGTGGTACTTGGTTGTGGCAGCTCTAGAAAGCTAATACACCAAGACATAGAGTAACTTGCCTAAGGATACATTGCCAGGAAACATGAACTCAGAATTTGAACCCAGGTAGTCTGGTTCTGGAGTCTATGTGTTTTTCAATAATGAAAGTGTTCTCTGTGCTGTCCAAAATGGTAGCCGCAAGCCACACGTGGTTCTTGAAATGTGGCTAATGTAACTAAGGAACTGAAATTTTAATATTACTTACATTAAAATTAAAACAGCCACATGTGGCTAGTGGCTACCAGATTAGATGTGGTTTGCTTATACTGGCTCTAAGTACTCCACTTAAGTATTTTTTCATTAAAGTATAGTTGATGTATAATATTATATAAGTTACAGGTATACAATATAGTGATTCACAATTTTTAAAAGTTATACTCCATTTATAGTTATTATAAAGTATTTGCAGGCTTCCCTGGTGGCGCAGTGGTTGAGAGTCCGCCTGCCGATGCAGGGGACATGGGTTCGTGCCCTGGTCCGGGAGGATCCCACATGCCGCGGAGCGGCTGGGCCCGTGAGCCATGGCCGCTGCTGAGCCTGTGCGTCCGGAGCCTGTGCTCCACAACGGGAGAGACCACAACAGTGAGAGGCCCGCGTATTGCAATACAAAAAAAAAAAA
>NW_006780610.1:7011114-7021276 GCF_000442215.2 Lipotes vexillifer | reverse complement strand
CCTGCCGATGCAGGGGACACGGGTTCGTGCCCCGGTCCGGGAAGATCCCACATGCCGTGGAGCGGCTGGACCCGTGAGCCCTGGCCGCTGAGCCTGCGCATCCGGAGCCTGTGCTCCACAACGGGGGAGAGGCCACAACAGCGAGAGGCCCGCGGATCAAAAAAAAAAAAAAAAAAAAAAAAAAAAAAAGTATTTGCTATATTCACTGTGTTGTATAATAGACCATTATAGCTTATTTTATACCTAATAGTTTGTATCTCTTAATCCTCTACCCCTGTAATGCCCCTCCCCCCTTCCATCTCCCCACTGGTAACCACTAGTTTTTCTCTATATCTTTGAGTTTGCTTCCTTTTTGTTATATTCACTAGTTCATTGTATTTGTGATTTTTAGATTCCACATATAAGAGATATCATACAGTATTTTTCTTTCTCTGTCTGACTTATTTCACTTAGCAAAATGCCTTCCAAGTCCATCCATGTTACTGCAAATGGCAAAATTTCATTCTTTTTTATGGCTGAGTAGTATTCCACTGTGTATATATATATATATATATATATATATCTTCTTTATCCATTCATCGGTTGATGGACACCTAGGATGCTTCCATATCTTGGCAATTGTAAATAATACTGCTATGAACATTAGGGTGCATGTATCTTTTTGAATTAGTGTTT
Organism: Lipotes vexillifer; assembly: GCF_000442215.2. Classification (NCBI taxonomy): domain Eukaryota; kingdom Metazoa; phylum Chordata; class Mammalia; order Artiodactyla; family Lipotidae; genus Lipotes; species Lipotes vexillifer. The sequence goes on along the minus strand of NW_006780610.1, from coordinate 7,020,601 downwards.
TTGTTTTTTTGGATATATATCCAGGAGCGGAATTGCTGGGTCATATGGTAGTTCTATTTTTAGTTTTCTGAAACACCTCTATACTGTTTGCCACTTAAGTTTTTTGCAGACTCTTCTAGATACCTCAGCTCTGTGTTCCAAGAAACACACCCCTGTCTTTGTTCTCTATCCATGGTGTATTTCGTGTTTTGTTTTGTTTTGTTTTGCAATCCTTGGCCCCTGTTGCCTAGTCTCCTGCGGAGGGGAGAAAGAACAGAAGGAATGAGTGAGCTGGCTAACTTTCCAGAATCCTGTGGCCTGGGCAGTACAGGGTCGTCGGTGTTCTGCTCTAAGCATAGGTGTTAGCCAACCAAATGCCAAGCAGCACAAACACTGAGTGACATTTTCAGAACTATTAATGTTTCATCAGAAGTGATCACTTTTCCTTTCAATGCACTATCTTAAAAGGTTTTCTACATTCTTAACTATAATTTTATTCAGTCTAGGTCCTCAGAATTTTCCCCAAAGGAACACATCTTCAATTTTATAATGAAAATCAAAGGGGAATCAAGCTCGGATTTCAAAATTTAGAGTCAACATTTCCAGGAACTCAGGCCCTCTGTAAAGAGCAAGGTTGTGTATGGGGCACCTATGGTATGCCAGGCACTCCGTACAGTATGCCATGAATTCATCCAACACAGATTTATGAAGTGCCTACTATGTACCGGAAATGTGATCTTCCTAATAATTTTTAACACCATTTTACTAAAAAGGACCCCTCTCATCCTTCTGCTTCATCTCCAATGTTACCTTACCTACCCTAAGTGGCCTGCCTGCATATGGTCATCTGATGCTGCCTCCTCTTCTCTCCCCATTGCCTCACTTTGTTGGTTAGTTTCCATCAGAGCCCTTATTTCATCTGTAATTATTACTTACTTGCTCTGCTAGTTGGCGATCTATCTCCCTCCACGAGCGAATATAGGGTCCATGAGAGCAGGGACCATGCCAGTTTCGTTCACCTTCATGCTTTCTCACTGTCCCGCAACTCACCAGCACAGATACTCATCAGTATCTGGGGAATGAATGAAGGATGGGAGAAGCGAAGACAGCTGTTAGGGTCACACAGCTAGCAAGGGGCAGTGTCAGGATTCAACCCTACATGTACAGGCTGCCGTCTCGTCTATTCGCGTCCAGGCTTCTTTCTTCTTTCACGTCCGTCCTCTTGCTCATCCTTTACTGGGGAAACACTGGAGGAACAACCACTGACTCCTGGGGCCAGACAGCCCCGGGCAGACGGAGGTCCCATGTTGGTTCCGAGTTTAAGGAAGCCCCCCCCCCCCAGTGTGGGGCGGAGCCCACTGAGCCGCAAACAGTTAGCTTAGACCTTCTCTCTGCACCTCCGCCCACCCTGGGGACCGCTAAGCCCAGCGCTGGAGAAACCAGTCTGTATCAGTAGCCTGGGGTGCCTGGGTTTGAACCCCAGCTCCCCGCTTCCTAGTGGGCCTTGGACACACCCCTTTAGGACTTTGAGACTCGGTTTTCTCAAATGTAGAACAGTAATACATAACGGTACTAACTTCAAAGCCGAGCGCTTGGCCCATGGTAAGCGCCTGGTCAAAGGGCAGTTAGGGGTGAAATCAGTGCTCCCCGGGCAGGGACCGGCAGGCGTCCAGGTGGGTACTGAGGAGCCCGCGGCGGGGCGAGCCGGGGCAAGGTGCCCTTGACCTCTAATGGGAAAACGCTCTGGGGCCCTCTGGCCCCCGCCCCCACCCCACCGGAGGGCCTGGGGCACAGAACGAATGCAGGGCGCCCCGCGCACCGAGCCGTTGAGTTTCAAACCCAGCGAGGAATTCCAGCGCTGGATGGGAAGGGGTGGGAGCCACCGGCACTGCAAATCGGCCCCAGCCCCCCGCGGAGACAGCGCCCTTTTAAGGCTTTGGGACCCTTCCCCGGCCCACCAGCAGCCCAGGGAAGGGACCGTGGCAGGAGTCTGCTGGGGGCGCCGGGACGGGCGCTGGGCACTCGGGACTGTTCCTGTGGGCGGTGGAGCGGCCAGGAGAGGGGGACTGGACGGAGCGTTGGGGCGAGCAAGGCGGGGCTCGGCCGGGCGAGGGCCGTTGGTCCTCGGTGGGCGCAGGGTCCCTGGGAAGGCCCAGTGAGAAACCGATGGCGGGATCCCGGATCCCGGTGCCTAGCAGTGTGCCAGGCCCTCACCAGGTCATCCCCCAGGCTTAGCCAGCGATGATGAGCTGAGCCCCGGGCGCTGCCAGGAGTCAGGGGCCGGTGGCAACGGGAGAGTGCCAGGGACTGTGGGGAGAGCCAGCCCTCCCCTTCCAGCTGTTCCCAGATGTCATTCTACCCGCCCAGGGACCTGGCTCCTGAGCTCAGGGGGATTCCACGGTTACTAAGCTACTGTATTTTATTGACTTTTAAATATTTTCTTCTAAGGGAGAAGGGGATGGGGGGCAAATATCAAGAAAGAGCAAATAAAAACAAACCAAAATAAGTACCCCCTCCCCAAAAGAAAGCTGTCCTCCGTCACTTACGCACAAATCGAAGGCCTCTGAACATAGTCACCTTGCTGGACCAGCAGCTACACAGAACTGACCTCCTGCTGCCCCATCCTCATCTCCCTTTCTGGTGAATGAGGGGTGGTGGTGGACGGTCCCCCTGTCTTCGAGCCCTGGGTGGACAAAGGGGCTTCCGAAAAGAGAGGAAGAGGATGGCCAGTGGGAATGGTCTGGCTTCGTCCTCAGCCCTGGTGGCCAAGCGCCCCTCCGCCCTGGGCCCGTTCCCCAGGTACATCTGGATCCACCAGGACACACCCCAAGACAGCTTAGACAAGACTTGCCATGAAATCTGGAAGAGAGTTCAGGGCCTGCCCGAGGCCTTGCAGCCCAGAACCTCCAAGGAGCAGCTCTCTGCCCCCATGGCTGGCACCCCAAGAGACAATGGCCTCAGCTTCCAAGAAGAGTGAGTGTCCCCTTACGTGACCCAAGGGAGGGGGGAGGAGATGAGGTCTAACCCTCTGGGGGAGTGTTTTGACCTGTTGTTCAGTCTGGTTAAACCCTAAAGGCTGTGTACTTTTCCCCCACCCACCATGGTACTCTGTCCGATAGGAGCGTTGATTGGGATGCTGAAGTTACCTGAGTGAAGGGCCAGACCAGGGCTGTATTTCTGCTGCCTCTGTACCAGCCCACTCAGGGGACAGTTCTTGTCTAAAGGCATTGGCAACTCCAAGGTAGATCTGAGGACCTTGAAAAACCACCCTAGCCAGGGCTGAAGGCTAGAAGTCCGTGGCTTTCCCCAGAGGCGACTAGAAGATCCTTGTCCCCTGCCGCCCTCAAAGGCTAGGCATTGGCACAGATGAGTCTGATGGTTTTAAACCACATCTGGGATTCCCTAATACCCGGAGCAGCTGTCCCATTCAGCCTCCATAGAAGCTGCTGCGAGAGCGCACATCAAAATATTTACTGGGAAGGCACTGACATATTCAGAGGACATAACAGAAAATTAAAGTGCAGGAAGATGGCTGTAAATAGCCCATTTCCTGGATGGGAAATCCTGTGTCTGGGAAACACAGAGCTAAAAGTTTCTCCACCAGGGCAAAGTTGGGTAGATGTTGTTGGGGACGGATATTAGAAAGGAGATGGAGGAACAGAGAAGAAGAAAGGACCTCGTTGGGAAAAGCGAGTAAATCCGGCGAGTTAGTAATGCCACCCTTGAGCACTTGTTTACTGCTTTGCATCTTCAAAGTGGGCTGCAGACATTAATCCTCCCAGAGTCCCTGTAAGGCAGGTATTCACGTCCCCATTTTACAGATGGATTAAGTGTTAATAATTAAGTGATAATTAAAGACTAAGTGATAATTAAGTGTTGCCTCTTCCAACACATGCTCCAGCTCAGCTCAGAGATGCTCTGGAGTGGGGGAACCCTGCAGGCAATTATGAGCTGAGTCTGGTTTCAGGGATTTCTACGCAAAAGCTAAGAAAGGCAAAGCGTAACTGCTCCCCAGTTCTGCACTCCATGCTGACCCTTTTTGGGCTTATTTACTTGCTACACATGAAGCCAAAAGGCACTTTGGCTGTTATTGCCTCCCCTGCCCCCTGCTCAGCAGTGCACGGCTGGGATGGGAATGGCCTGTCTACAGCCAAAATCCTGCTGTCCTGCCCTCCGGTGGCACTGAGACCCTCTCCCCTGCCCACTGCCATCTGCTCTGGAACAGGGCCTTGGAGGGGGCCTGTGGGGCTCTGCTCAGCTCTCAGTGGCCAAGGAGCTGATTGGCCACTTTGTGGACCAAGGGTCAGTGGCAATTTCCAGTAGATTGCACCCTCTCTGCCAGGTCACATGGAGTTAATGGAAACAGAATCTACTTCCAGTCTGCACTTGGCCGAAAACTGAACTGGCACACCTTTGGCCAGTCGCTTAACTCCATTTGGCCTTAATTTTCTCATCTGCAAATGGAGGATGATATGCCCTGCCTTGTCCATCTCAGAGTTGATAATGAGGATCAAATATAATGGGGACAGGAAACTGAAAGCTACATTATTCCAGTGAGGCTGTCCCTAAATGCAATTCTCAGGGTTCAGGGGTTTTGGTTGCTGTTTTTGTTGCCTTCAATCTGGGGTTTTCACATGATGCTCGTAGACCTTAGGGTACTTCAGGGGCAACCTGGAGTCAAGTGTCCTGGTTGCTGGGTCCTGATCCCCACATCAGCCAGAGCTGTTCGGCTTTTATGGGTTTTTACTTACTGAAGTTCTGAGTAAAGGCTGCATTTGAAAAAAGGGTTCTGCTATGAGAAAAGAACTAGGAAACCATTGCCTTAAATGAATAAACGATATCATAATCGTGCAGATATCAACCAAGTAGAGCACAGTGAGCTGTTCTTGAAATAAAGGCAGCTGCAATGGTGGAATCAGATAACTCTGGTTGCAGATCGCATTTCAGCCCTGTGCCAGCTGTGGGATTTGTTTAATTTATGTGAGCTTCAGTTTCCTCATCTGCCAAGTGGAGATGATTACTATGCATTTCATCGGGTTGTTGGGACGATTAAATGGGATATTTAAACATTCCTGGTAATAACTAGGATTTGTAAAAATTCCTTGTAATAATGATGATGATGATTTCCTTAAGCCCTACAATTATTACATGAAGTGGGTACTATTTTAAACTCCCCCTCTTTTTACTGTTTGTTATGCAAGTGTTCAAACACATAAAATAGTATAATGAATGTCTGTCAATCAGCTTCATTAATTATTAATTTTGGGCCATTCTTGTTTTAATTCCTCCCTCCCCAATTTTTCAATCAGATCCTTTTTACAGATGAGGTAACAGGTTTGGTGGGGTTCATTTCTTTGTCCGAGGTCCTACAGTTAGGAAGTGGTGGAGTTTCAGGAAACAAACCCAGGACCATCTTAGCCACTACGTGATAGAGTTAGCTGCCTTCTCCTAGAAACTAAGGCATCTTTTTGGAAAGTCAAAATATTCGGCAGTCCCATGTTCTGAGTGATCACACATAGATAACAGATTTCAAATCCAGGGAGCTGTCCAGCATATTTGTGGATGGCTTCAGGCCCACAAGATAACCTCTCAGCTAATCTGCCTACTGTTTAATTTTGTAAACCCAGTTTGGGTTTTGGAGATGCTAACTGCTATCAGGGCAGGTAGATAAGTAAGCTCTAGAACTCTTGTTAGCCAGATTTTTTTTTTTTTTTTTTACTTTGTCCCCACATATCATAGAAACCCAGACATTTCAAGTTTGAAAGGGATCTTGAAGGCTATCTTATGCTGCTTGAATCCCTTCCTCGACATCTTTGCCGAGTGGTTATCCACTTGTACACCTTCTTAGATGCAGAGCTCACCACTTCCTAAGGTAGCTCCTTCCTTTGCTATGAACACTGACTGTCAAAAAACCATTTTCTTCCTGTGCTGAAGTCTGTCTCTATCAAACTAAGACCCATTGATCTGGATTCTGCCCTTAGGGCTCCAAACCAAATCTATCCCCGCCTTCCTCTCAATAACCCGTTAGATAGTAAAAGATGGCAACAACACTCTTCCTAGGCTTTCTCATTTTCACAAGCTGAGTATCTCTGTTTTTCTAAGTTTCCCTTCATGTACCAACTTGGTCAGTTTCTTGCCCCCACTGCTGGTCCCTGGGGCAGTGCAGCAACCAGAACCAAGTACAGTAATCCAGGTAAGATCCAATCCAAGCAGACTGGATACTCCCCATCTATATTCTGTGTTCCTGTTAATGGCAGTTAACACCACATTCACTTTTCTCCACAAGCCAACTTCAGCCTATGGACACATTTTGAGTTCATTCATTCATTCATTCCTTCAGTTATTCATTCAACAAGTATTTATTAAGCATCTACTATGTGCCTGGCTCTGTGCTAAGAGCTAGTGGAATAGAGCTGTAAACCAGATGAGATCCTGCCTTCCTAGAGCTTACATTCAAGTAGGGGAGAGAAACAGAATATAAGTAAACAAAAGAGTATGATCACTTTAGAATGGGAAAAGAACTGGAAGAAACCAATAATAAACACATAAAAATAAACCAAATAATTTCAGCTAGCAGAGAATGCTCTGATGGAAATAAAACTGACTAAAGTACTAGGGGGACCTCCTTTAGACGGGGTGGTCAGGGAAGAACTCTCTGAGTAGAGGCAGTCATTTGAGCTGAGACCTGGACGCCAAGAAAGAGCCAGTCAGGTGAAGATCTAGGGAAGGATGTCCAGGCAGAAAGGAGAGAAACCACAGAGACTCTGAGATGTGAGTGGGCTTGGAGAGGGGCAACGCGGCTGGGGTGTGGTGAGTGATGCGATGTGGCACAGGGTGATACCAGAGACAGTCAGGCAAGGTCTCAGAAGGCCTGGAGGATCCACATTTGATTCTCCATGCTATGGGAGACCTTTGGAGGTTTTTAGGAAGGGGGCATAACACGATCACATTCACTAGTTTTTAAAGATGTCTCCAGCTGCTGTGTGGAGAAGGTTTGTTAGACAGGTGAGAGAGCAAGTTGGGAGACCTCTGGGAAGATGCTACAATAGTCCAGATGAGCACGATGGTGATGGTGGCTAGACCAGAGTGATTGCAGTGAAAATGGAAAAAGTGGGGGATTCGGCGTGTATTTTTTTTTTTTTTAAGTCAGGAGATGTCACATTAAAGTCTCCTTTTTGTAAAATTTATTATTTAATTTATTTTTGGTTGCGTCAGGTCTTAGTTGCAGCACGCGGACTCTGTAGTTGAGGCGCACGAGCTCAGTAGCTGTGGTGCGTGGGCTTAGTTGCCCTGCAGCATATGGAATCCTAGTTCCCTCACCAGGGATCGAACCCACGTCCCCTGCATTGGAAGGCAGATTCTTTACCACTGGACCACCAGGGAAGTTCCTCAGTGTGTATTTTAAGGGGAGTCAAAAGAGCCTGCAGATGGTTTGGGGCACACAGATAGTGACATCACAGCTGAATTGAGGTTTTTGGCTTGAGCACTGGTTGGATGGTGGTGCATTTGTTGAGGTGGGGAAGAAATGGGGAGAAATGGGCTATGGGAGAGAAATCAGTAGTTCTGTCTAGTGTCAATTAAACTCCAGACTCTTGTTCAGTTATCTTTTAATTAGTCTTAAATTTGGGCTGAGAGAATTGTGGAAAGCCACTTACTGACTCATATTCTAGGATTACCTATTCATTCAAGACCCCTGTTGCTAAAACTTCACAGCCTTAGAATGGGGGTTTTGGATTTGCTGTTGACTCCATTGCCCTGACTGTGAAATGGCATTTGTTCATTCCCTCATTTATGGATTCATTCAACAAGCATTCACAGTTGCCTTCTGGGTGGCAGGCCCTGTGCTGGGTCCCAGGGATACAGAGATAAGTAGGACAGAAGCGCATCTCTCTGGGAGCTACCAGTCTAGTGGGTGGGACAGACACAGGTCCATGTGACAGCAATGATGTTCAACAAATATTTATTGTGCATGCCTGACAAAGTGTGAAAGCAATACAGTGGTGAAAAAGATGGGGACAATCTCTGAGCTCCTACCTGGACCTTCAGTGGCTTGAGGAGGGCAGATCACACATATTAGGATAAAAGTCCGGATGAAAGTGCCAGTGCTGTGGGAACACACCGAGGGGACACGTGACCTGGGCTTGGAGCTCAGGGAAGGCTTTCTGGAGGAGGCTGGGGGAGGCGAGCTGGAAGGTCATCCTGAGCCAGACCCAAGTAGGAGGATAAGTCTACAGAAAGAAAGGAAATCTATTTAAGCATTTAAAAAACAGAAATGATTTCCCGACTGGCAGCCTTCTGAGGTATTATCTGTCTCATGAAGCAAGAGGGCTGTTTTGCACTTGCTCCAGTAAATTTTCACTGTTTGCACCCAGCGGCCAGTCCTCCAGGCAGGAGAGCCACTGGGACTTGGAACCCAACGTGTTGCCTTGTTTGAACTGTTCTCCGAACAAACCAGTCCTTTGTTGCTACAGTTATTAAAACAGTAAGAGAGCCACCTTTCCGCTCTCATCCACCCCCACGCGGTTTCCCATCATCCCAGGGAGCTTCCCGTCCTTCCCTGCGCTTACAGGACTCTTTCTGGAGGCTTTCTTCTCAAGACCCAGCTCAGGAAAAATGGGACGAATCCTGCTTTTCTGGAAAAGTTGCTTGGACTACATCCCCACTTTTATTTATTAAAAAATTTATTTTTTTAAAAACTTGAAACCTAGTGATGGGAGTGATGAAGACAAGACTCACACGTGGAAACTCGGACTGATGCCCTAGAGCAGAAGCCAGTTCTGGAGACCCTTGGAGTCTAATGCTCACTGCAGGCTAGCATTTGCTCCCCTTGGAGGGGTCAAACCCCTCTTTGAGAATCTGAGGGAAGCTGCCATACACCCTTTTGCCTGAAACACATCCTCACATCCCTTGACATTTTAGAATGTCAGAAAACCCCAGGCCCCGGGTTGGAATCCTTTTCTCATGGACACTTAAGTGTCCCCTTCCCTTAAGCTTCCCAGGGCTGGGTCTCAGCAACTACTATGACCCCAATCACATTGACATCAATGCATCCTCCATCCCGGTTGTCAAGTGAATTAGTGCACAAATAGTGCTGCAGATAGAGGTTCAAGGCCCTTGACCCTTCTCTCCTCCAGTCTCCTTACACGTCTGTCAGTTGCCTTCATGATGGTTTTTGATTCCTCGCTTCCCTGCAGGTCTCTCTTCTGCCATTTTCAGATCGTCTCATCTTACTGTGCCTGGTTCCTTTCCCTCTTGGATGTCCTTCGCCCTTTACCAGCTTCATCTCCCTGAAACACATCAACAGCACTGCTCAGGCATCCTCCATGGCTTCCTCATTGTCTTCTGAACCCCCTGACCTGGTCTTGAAAGAGTCTCTGCGGTTGGCCCTACCTACATCTCTAGGTGTACACCTGGCTGCTTTTCTCCAGACTCTCTGTAAACCAAGATGCGCCACAAGCAGGTGCACATTCCCTTACCTTTGCTCAGGTTATTTCACTACCAGGAATGC
>NW_006780610.1:7009535-7010925 GCF_000442215.2 Lipotes vexillifer | reverse complement strand
GAATGCCTTTCTTCCACCTCTCTCTGTCTACTGAAATCTTCCCCATCCTTAAAGACCTGGAATTAGTGTATCATTCTGTAAATTTTTCACTTTTCACCCCATTTAACATTTCTCCTTCCTCCCTCTTCCACGTTCCTTTTTTAAAATTTAAATAAATAATTATATCCCCTCTCTTTCCTAAGAGTTTAAAGGTGGCTCAGATAACAATAAAATAAGGAGTATCCCAGTATACTTCCTAGCTGTCACCAAGTTGCTCAAACTGTCTGTGCCCCATTCTCCTCACCTGAAAGATGGAAAAAGTCATAATGACCAGCCTGAAGGACTATTGTGGAGGTTAATGAAAGAATGTGTGCAAAGTTCATACAGCACCTGGCAGAAAATAAGGACTTGAAGTTCATCATCTTCATCATCACCCTATTATCATTACTATCAAGGACAAAATGACAAGGGTTAAGTAATCAAGAATGGTATGGAGAGAGGAGACTTATATACCAGAAAAGCTAAGCTAAGGAAAAGTATTCAGTGGAGGCCAGCATGTTGCTTTGAGACTCTAGGCAGCTGGGGCAAAAAGTGGGAATATACCAGTTAGTTTCTGTAACTCATCTCATCTAAGAAGAGAAAGCAGGAGAGGTCATCAGGAGAGATAAATCCTTCCTTAGCTCTGAGGACCCAATGGTAGGGGTCTTTATAGGCGGGTAATAGAATGGGAGAGTCAGTTTATAACCAGCTCTTGTGTTGACCGTTGACCAGAGGGGAGAACACAAAGTCCCAGTAGGATGTGTCAACGCCATTCTGGCATAGGGTTTCTGATGAGGTGGTCATCTGGCACGTATTGTACGCTGCCGGTGGCAACAGTCTTTCTTCCCCCGCCTGACCACGGCTTCTTAAGGGCAAGGGCTATGTCTTACTCATCATTGTCTCCCCAGCGCCCAGCAGAGTTCCTGGCACTCAGTGGCAATGCAGTGTGTATGAATGAATGAGTAAGTGAATGATGGATGAACCACAAAAATGCCACTGCAAGGAGAGTGAGGCCCAGAGGTTGCCAGGATCCAAACCAGAGGTCACAATCATCAGAGGAAGCGTTGAGTGACGTAGGGACGGGATATCAGGAAGCCAAGACATTGCAAGGTCTTTTCCTCCTTCTGCCTTAAGCTTAAGAAGGGAACTAACATTTTCCTGAGCACCTAATATGTGCCAGGCTCTGTATTTCAATTTTCTGTTTATCACATTGTCTTAGCAACCCTTCCCAGTTGATGGTCAATATTATTCCCATTTTACAGATGAGGAAGCTGGGGCTCAGAGAAGTTAGGCAACTTGCCCAGGGTCATCCAGCTTGGAGGGGGCAGAACAAGGATAGGGACCTGGTGAAGCTTTAAGACCAGAGCTCTTT
>NW_006780610.1:7002635-7009376 GCF_000442215.2 Lipotes vexillifer | reverse complement strand
TTCCCTACCCCAGGAGCCATTCAGAATAGCCCTTCCTCCTTTTGCTTAATACCGGGAGCCCTGAGCAGTGAAGGGAAGATGAATCATGATTAACATCCCACGTCCCGTGTCCCCCTTTTTAATTTAATTTTATGGTTTTGGGAGCCATGTCGCAGGTTGTAGGAGCCTGCAGAGATGGGCCACCGGTGGTTTGGTTTAATCCCCTTTTTAATATCTTTGTTGCAACGTTCTTTCCAATTCAGCTCCCAAGTCACATTTAAAAAATACCTCTTCCTTAGGGTAAGCCTCCTCTTATTAAACAGATTCAAATGAAAAGTTTTCAAGATAATTTGAACAATAAAAATCACTCTGTAGCTCCCAACCGAAGCTCCTTTATTGCTGTATTTATTCCTCAGTATTTCTTGTCTCATTCCCCAGCTCACTGAATCCTTCATCCCCCAGACCTTCCAGTCCGAGGCTCAACCCCTGCCTGCCTCTGTGTACTCCTTTCTCTCCCCTCCAGACAGATGGAGGGTCAGGGAGGGGGCAGAGTGGGAGGTCTCACTTCCACCTGCCAATCTGTCTTAGAAGACTGTCCCACCTGCCTTGAGGGACAGGTGGGGGTGGGGAGGGGAGCTGAAGTGTCTGAAGGGAAATTCACACCTGGATGTGTGTCCTCAAGTGCATCATTTGTACCAGAACTGCAGGCCTTGGGGCAGAGGGTGGAGGAGGGATCCTGGCTCAGAATGCAGATGCCTGGGCCCCATTTTTGACCAACTGAACTGCCATTTCCCCAGGAGTGCCCAGGGAATCTGCATTTGAAACAAGCACCACAGGGGATTCCTGTGCATATTTGTAGGAAGTTCTCTGATACTTTGGGGTTCAAGGATGATGGAACCTTAGGCTTCAAAGGGACACCACTTTGAGAAAGAGGTGTTCCAAAAAAAGCATGAAGGAAGGAGATCGACCGTTTTTGTGCTCTAAGAGGATGACAGGGACATTGTAAAAATGGACTCTACTCTGTGTGAAGGCCTTTGCTAAGAAATGAGATGAACTTCTAGCCCAGGCGTGGCATTCGGGCAGCTGAGGGATTTCACAGTGTCCTCTCCCTTAATCCCGGGCGATGTCAGCAACCCCACGGTGCAGGTGACTGCAGTTTCAGCCACTTCCCGGCTTCCCACCCCCAGCCGGCCAGGCCCTGGGCTGCGAAGGGTCAGCGGGCCTCTGGGCACCGCACATCTCTCCGTCAGAGCCGCTAACATTTGCATAGCGCCCGTTACAGTTTACCAAGCGCTTTCACATTCATCATCTCACTTAATCCTCACGCAGCCTGGAGAGCGGAGGAGGGAGGGGGTGGGAATCAGAGTTTTCTGAAGGCCCGCTGCCCACCACACCCCCACCAGAGAAGGGCCAGCAGGTGGAACTCAGTGGCTTTCCAGGTACCTTTGGGACACAGGTGCACAGTCGCCTGGGATGGCGACTGAATCTGCTGTTTCTCTCAACTGCCCCTCCCCCCTCCCCCCCAGACTGAAAACAGTTGGCCCAGTCCCCTCAGGCTGTGAGATAGGGGAAGCCGCCCTCCTTCCCCCTTTCTTTCTTCCCGCTGGGTTTCTACAAAGCTATGGCGGTGGTGTGTGCCTGGGTGTATGTGCACGGTTGTGAGGTGTGTGGGCATGGCTGTGGTGTGTTTGCCTGTGTGGGTGTGTGCGCGTCTGTGGTATGTGTGTGGGCATGGTTGTAGCATGTGTGTGTGTGTGCATGGCTGTGGTGTGTGTGTGGTTGTAGCACAGCTGTGTGCCTGGGTGTGTGTATGTGCATTGGTGTGTGTGTACATGGCTGTTCTTTATGTGTGTATGCATATGAGTAAGTGTGTATGTGTGCACAGCTGTGGTATGGGTATGTGTGTGCACATATGGATTGGGATATGTGCATGTGCATGTACGTGACTGCTGTGTGTGCACACATATGTTGGTGTGTATGTGTGTGCATGGTATGGTGTGTGTACCCAGGGCAGTTCAGTGAATCCTAGCTCTGGCAGAGAGGAAAGATGAAGACACCAGGTAGCTTTGACAGAGGTGGCTGTGTCCCTTCCCTCCACATTGGGCAGGGACCATCGTGGGTGCTGTGACATATGCTCCAGGGGCATTGAAGATGGGTCCCTGTTCCCCAAGCAGACAGGAAGACCCAGAAATGTCCACCAGCCTTGGTCAAGTGAGGATGGGGGCCAATCGGGGGATGGTGACTTTAGCTTTTTCATTTGAAAACTGTGATAACTCTATCTCTCTGTGCCCGTTAGCTTTTGATAAACAATAGTCCCTTGGTATCTACAGGGGATTGGTTTCAGAATGTCCATGGATATCAAAATCTGCGGATGCTCAAGTCCCTTACATAAAATGGTGTCGTATTTGCATACAACCTACACACATCCTCCCGTATACTTTAAATCGTCTCCTGATTACTTATAATACCTCATACAATGTAAATGCTATGTAAAGAGTTGTACGATACAATGTAAATGCTATGTAAGTAGTTGCCAGTGTGCAGCAATTTCAAGTTTTGCTTTCTGGAACTTTCTGGAATTTTTTTCCCAGTATTTTCCATCCACAGTCGGTTGAAGCCACCAGTGTCGAACCTGTGAATACAAAGGGCCGACTGTGTAACAAACCACATCAAAGTTTAGCAGCTCAGCATCACAGCTTCCTACTTAGCTCCCATTTCCGTAGTTGAGCAGTCTGGGCTGGGTTCCGCTGGGTGGTTCTTCTGGGAGAGGCTTGGGTGGGCTTGGTGGGACGTGCCTCGTGCCCACCCACACATCTGCAGTGTCTGTTGTCACCCAGGTCTGGCTAGTCAGCTGAGGACCTTGAGGTTTTTCTCTACGGGATGTGTTATCCTCCAGCAGACTTTCCTGGGTTTGTCTATGTGGAGGTTGCTGAGTCCTAAGAGAAACAAGAGGTTAAGCCCTAATGCCCAAGCACGTTCCAAATCTCTGCTTTGTTACTGAACCAAGGTGCGTGGGAACTACCATAGGGTCAAAACTGTAATTGGTCCTCACACCACCCCACTGGGGCTGTTGTGGGAATTAAAATGAGAGTTTTGCATGGGGAGCATTTTGCACAGTGCCTAGCTGGTTAGTTCATTCTCTGTAGATGCTCATCCTTCTGATTTTGTGAACTAGAACCTGAGGTTTAGACATATTAGACAGCTTGTTTGAGGGCTGGCCTCCATTAAGCAGTGGGAATCCAGTTTCTGCCTCCTTGCAGGCGCTGAGCTTTTTAGCCGCTCAGCTCTGCTGCCCCACCCACGCAGACACGTGAAGTCGGCCTCACCCCCAGCCAGGAGGTCAGTCTCCCGATGGAGCCAGAGCCCTTCCCTTGCTTCGATCTTCAACCACCCATGTTGCCTGGGCACCGGGCCTGGGTACCGTGTTTGTCATCAATCTGAAATGCCATAGTGGGAAGAAAATAGTTGTTTTGGTGTCCTCTTCCAGCACTAACAATCCTCTGCTTGCATTTTTCTGTTGTTTGGCTCAGATGAATAGCAGTTTTCATCTTTGCTCTGTGTTATCATGAACACAGAACTGCTGTCGGGGAGCTAACAGCATGCTTGCTTAGTCATTATTCTGGGAAGGGGTGCCAGCTAGTCAATAGCCTTTATTTTTATACGACTCTATACACTGCAAATGCAGAAATGATGTGTGGTGCCTGTGTACAGAGTCGTCATCAGACACCTATCATTTCTGGAGGTGGGCAAAGCAGAGGTGGTGGCAGCAGCTGGAGGCCCAGCACCAATTCTGACTAGCTTCCTTTGTCAGCGCCCGGGAGTTGGGTTAACGGCCCTGAATGATTCACTGTGATAGAGTCTGTGGCAGATTTTATGCTTTTTACCAACTCAAAGCAGAAAGCAAATAGCACGGGAGAGGTGCCAGCATCGGCAAAACTTCTTAAGAAGAGAGAAAAAAAGATAGATACCAGGAAATGCAGGCGGGCAGGCTCGATGTGGAACCCAGCAAAGTTGTTGGGAGAGGGAAAAATCTGTGAGCCCCAAAGTGGTCGCTAAGAGTTGGGCAGGGTCTGTGTGGGTTCTGCTGTGGGACTGACTTACAGGGGTTGAGAGTTCTTAGGACCTTGCCAAGCAGGCTGGTCAGTGTCATCCGGTCAGCTCACAGGGGTGCCAGGCCCAAGGTGGGACATGAGATGGAAGGCCAGAAATAGAATCAAATCCAGGCAGGTTGCAAACATTGAAGGAGTTGGGCAGTCTTTGGCAACACAACTCTTGATTTCAAGAGTTTCAAGAAATGGACAAGGGTAAAGACAAGTTCATGAGCCAGTTTATTCATTTATTCAACAAATCCTTACTGAGCTGGAGGTATGTGCCCAACACTGCTCGAGGTCCTGAGGCCTCCATGGTGAACAAGATACAGTCCCTGCCCTCAGGGAGGATGAGTTGTTGTAGGGAGTAAAGACATAAAAAGTACTATATGACGGTGATAAACACTAGGAAGAAAATAAACAGATTGATGGAGCATAGAGTGCCTAGTAAGAGTCAGTCAGGGGATGATCTAGCATCCAAAGGAGGTGCAAAGGCCCTGGGGTTGGAATGAACTTGACATGCCAAAGGCATATTTATAAGACCAGAGTGGCTGGAAGAAGAGGAGTCAAAGCAGGAGGGGGTAACAGGGCCACTTTGTGGGGTGCCCTGGGGGGTCAGAAAGGAGTTTGGATTTTTAGTCTATATGCAGTGAGAATTCACATAAGGGTTTAAGTGGGGGAATGGTTTGATCTAAGTTCTAAGAATGTCTTAGCTCTGCAGGCATGCAGTTTTCTAGAACAGAAAAGAGCAAACGAATCTTGTTTTCTTGGGGGTGGAGAGGGCAGGTAGGGGAGACCCTTGCTTAGAGACTTGTAATTGTGTGCTGAATCTTGATTGCAGCAAGGTACTTGATAAAGGCTGTCTTGGAGGAGTGGAGATGGGATGATAGTAACTGGATTGATTTATTCCCCTAAAGTGTTGATCCAGGATTACTGTCAGACTGGGGGGGAGGGTTTCCAGCAATGTCCCTAAGGCTCAGCCCTGGACTCTCTCCCCTTCAACATTTCTATCCATAAATTGGTGGGGGGACCCAGAAGGCGTGCTTATGAGACATGCAGCTGACACAGAGCTGACAGGGACAGGTAATGCCACGGATGACAGGCTCAGGATTCACCGTGATGATCTTCCACAAGCTGGAGTGATGGGATGATCCTAGCAATATCCCTGATTGCATTCAGATTGGGGAACAAAGCCCAGCCACGGAGCAGAGGCCAGTGGACATCACTGGAGAACCATCCCTGGAAAAGAAGCCGGGGTGGGGTAGGAGGAGGTCGGGAAGTCAGCCGGACCCGGCAGCATCCTCACACCAGTCTCTTCACTTTCTCAGCGACAAGGTCCTTCACCTCTTTCAGGCTCACTTTTCCCATCTGTAAAGTGAGAATGATATTGTCTATTGTCCAGGGACATGGAGAGGGTTAAATGCAAGCATATATATGGATGCCTAGCTTCCAGTCTGACCTGTAGTGGATTCATGGCAGATGCAAAGGAAAGAGGAGTTTGTAGGGGCTGTCTCGGGGAGGGCCGGGTGCTCCGGGCCAGCCTTTCAGGGACACATGGGAGACCCACAGCCAGGGTGGGCCCCTCTGTTCTTAGCACTGCCCTGCCCCTTCTGGGAATGCCAGCTTCCTAAGAGGCCCATTGACCCCCATGATGTGTCCAGAGGAGAATGACCGGGAAATATGAACAGGGGTTCACACTCAGCCCCTGCTGGGTCCTCTCTGCCAGCCTGGCTCCCGGGTGGGGGAGGGGTAGGAGTATCCTCTCAGGTGCAGAGAAGGGACTGCCTGTGGGATGGCTTTTGGTACAGGGACCTCGGGCCCTGTGGGTCTTTTAGAAGCTGCTTTGACTTCTTCTTGGAGCTGATACTTTAAAGGATTCAGTGGTGAGACTTTTGTGTGTACGTCTATTATAGAACATTTTTATTTTAGAAAAAAAAAAACCGAGAAACCAAACACAGACAAAACTAGAACAACTAGTATGTGATGAACCCATGTACCGCTCACCCAGCGTTAGCCATGATCAACATAGGGCCAATCTTATTTTATCTATTCCCCCCACCCCCATTTTCTCCCTCCCCTTGCTAGATTAAGTTTAAAGCCAATCCCAGACGTAATGTTACCTGTAAATACTTTAGTATGTATCTATAAGAGATAAGGACCCTTTTTGTTGTTGTTTAAATATAACCACAATACCACTATCCCAATTTTTAAAAATTAACATAGTTGAGGAATTCCCTGGCTGTCCAGCGGTTAGGACTGTGCGCTTTCACTGCCGAGCACCCGGGTTCGATCCCTGGTCAGGGAACTAAGATCCCGCAAGCCTGGCGCAGCATAGCCAAAAGCAAAAACCAAAAAAATAACATAATTGTGGTGAGTCTTTCCAATTCAGAAGATCTGTTGGTATATAACTTGCTTTGCAAGTTTTGGGGCAGGTACGGGAGAGACAAAAACTGGTCCCTCAAGTATCTGGTTTCTGTGACTCGAGACTCCCCTGTTCCCTTTGAGGGTGATGATGAAGTGGGAGACAGGGGATCAATAACTCGGGGCCATGGATTGGCAGTCTCTTTATTCCAGGTGTTCCCAGGGACACGGCAGGAGAGGGGGGCCAATTTATAGACCGAGTCTAGAGTGAGAAGGAGGAAAGGATGGGAATAGGAGAGAGGCCAGGGAAAGA
>NW_006780610.1:6996449-7002493 GCF_000442215.2 Lipotes vexillifer | reverse complement strand
AGGGGGAGAACAGAGTGGACCGCCTTGCCTCATACACGGCTTTGATGGCCTCCGGGAGCTTCCAGGGCCAGCCTGCTCCCACTCTGCCGCTCACAGCCACCATGTACCCAGGGCTTCCTTGGTGCGTGTCCATGCTGAGCCTGCACAGGGGTTACTGCACCAAGCTCTCATCCCACCCAGCGTCTGGGCACTTGTAGTGTCATACCCATGTCACAGGTGTCATAGCCTCATCACAGGGGAGTCCCTGAGTTTCCACGACTTGACGTGAAATACGCAGAGGTGCCCGATTCTGACCTCGGTCTGTTTGGCTGGAGTCTGCTTTTCCTGGCACCTCTCTCAGCCTCCAGGCCTGGGGAGACCACATGGGGGGCTGGTGGTCAGGAGGCATTGGTTGCCTCGGTTGTTAGAATAGTGACAAACTCCCAAGTTTTAAACTCTTCCCTGTGCTTCCCAAGTGCCCTGGCTACCCAAAACCTTTTCCAGGACCCTCTGGGCTTCATCAGGACCCAGCAACTAAGGGGTTAATGCCCGGCACAGTAGGCAGTGGCTGGTCGTCATATGTGGAGACTGTCCCCTGGTTCTACGTGTGATGACTGAGTCATTTTGTGCCTGCACTGCACGTGTGTGTGTGTGTGTGTGTCCACGTGCGTGTGCCCATACACAGAGCATTACCAGGAATGACCATCCCTGCTGGGCTCATTCCCTAGTCATTATTTTCGGGGCTGACTCCACCCAGGAATGTGCGCAGGGCCTCCCCAAAGCTCCACTCACAGGGAGCTTTAGTTTTTCCCTCTGCCTCTTTTTGGCCATTTTCACCACCTTCTACCAGCGGTAGAGCATTGAGCAGTTTCCAGAATGCTCTGTGTAGGCCACCTCATCCACCCTTCATGGGAACCCATCCAGGAGGGATAGCAGATGGTTCTAAGCTGGGTGACCATGATCCTCCTGGGAGTGCCAGGGAGGAAGCTTCCCCCTTGCCAAGGATGCTGGCGTGGCAGGCTGGGCCACAAGCCAGGCCAGCAGGATTGCTACCCTCTCCCACACCTGGAGAGAGCCAGCAACCAGGAGCCTAGAGTCCATGGGACCATCAGGACCCATCAGGCTTGTGCTGGCCGTCAAGGGTCCAGGCTGGAGCTCCCGGGATCTGAGGTGCAGGTCGAGGCCTGTGATTAGATACAGGGAGATGCTTGTGAATCTGTTCAAGGATCAAGAAATTGTTAGTGTTCCCAGGAAGTGGGGCTCAGTCTGTGCTCTGGTCAGAGGGCCATGCCAGCCAAGGTGGACATGGGCATCCATGGAGCCACTGTGCAGATTTCAGGACCAGGGGCCCAGCCAGGCTGACAGAAGTGTCGACATACTAGCTGACACTTGTATTGCCCTTACTGTGCCAGACATGGTCTGAAGTGTCTCTATTATATTCCTGTTCACCAAGAGAGGAGACCAAGATGCTGAGCAAGGGGCCCAGGATCACATAGCTGGGAAGTGACAGAGCCAGGCTGTGAGGCCCTGAGGTCCCCTGCTCTCACTCAACCATCCTACAGTGCATCTGGGGGCTTCCTAAGACTCAGCCCCAGCACTCTGGATGCCACGCTCTGAGCTGTCGGCTCAGTCCTGTCCCCTTTGCTGCTGGTCTTTTATTGCTTCCGGTCCTGAGCATGACTGAATGGGGAGAGGTGGACAGAAATTAAGGCTCAGCTCACTCAGCAAGATGTAGTATCGGGAGAGGACCCAGGCATCCCGATTCCCAGAACCAAGCTCTCGGTTCTATGCCCACTGGTGTGGTGTAGAAACCCCTTGGAGTCCACTGATCCATTTTCTCTCTTAAAAAGCAATAGGCTTCTCACACCTGGAGACGTGTTTCCTCCATCCCCTTTCCTTGGGGCCTGCGCCCTGCTGCATAGCCACCCTCAGGGAGCTGGCACTAAAGCCATCTGTGTTTCTGACCTATTTGCAGGCCTCTGGAGCTCACCAGTGGCAGAGATGAGATCTCCTTGCTGGTGGAACAGGAGTTCTTGAGTCTCACCAAAGAGCACCTCATCCCGGTCACAGAGAGCTCCGGGGAGCTGGAGGCACCCGGCAGCCCCCTCGAGGGGCCCGGGCAGCCGGCTCCCTGCCTTCTTGTGCCTTCGCTGGTGGCGGGCAGCAGTGAACGCCCAGGAGCCTGCATCACTGCCGGTGACAAGCTCCTGGAGCCAAATGTGGCAGTGCCCATTATCGGCAGCCGGCAGGACTGCAGTTCTGCCATGTCTGCGGTCACGGGCACCCTGCGTACTGCCAAGGTCAAGAGTGCCAAGGGGACAGAGGACAGGGGCAACAGCCTGGGGGCCTCCAACTCGGAGGTCAGCAAGCTCCTGGCTCAGTTCCCACGGAAGTCCACGGACATGTCCAAGGCTCCCGACAACAAGACGCCGCTGGGGGAGAGCAGGGCCATCAAGGACTTCCTGCAGAGCAGCATGTTCAGTGGCCCTGGACCCAGGGGGCCCGCGGAGCTGGCCCCACTTCTGCTGCCGCCGCCCCCGCCGCCCCCAGCGCCTCCCGACAAGCTCGACAAGCCCCCCAGACTCCCCGCTCAGAGGAAGCAGCTGCCAGTGTTTGCCAAGATCTGCTCCAAGCCCGAGGCCGACCCTGCCATGGAGGGGCACAAACTGATGGGTGAGTGGGGCCGGGGGCAGGGCTAGGGAATGGGCCCGCAGGGGAAGAAACAACTTACCGGGCTGCATCAGGCACATGCAATGTCTTTGCGCAAAGTAGGACGACATGGCCTCACTGGCGAGCACAGTCCCCCGGTACAGGCTGTTTTCAGTCCCCACAGGCCTCCTCTGCTGGATGCCCGTATACAGGGCACAGCTCTTGTAAGCAGATACAGTGGCTCTGAATCCAATGTGGTTTGGGAAGAGGGAGGGGCCCATTTGGTAACTGACTGGGTTTTTAAATCCGCAGGCACCCAGAGTACACTGAAGGAAACATTTATCCTCGCTGGGTCCAGGGTGAAAGTGCAGTGTGAGGACTTGAAGCTGGATAGGAGGGAAATCTGATTGGCTTCTCATGGAGGCTCCTGTTCCAACAATGAGGCTTGGTCCCCTCTCTGTGGGACAGGAGGGTGAATGTGTAAACTCTCCGGGTGCAGTGCAGACTGCTGGCCCTGGGGTTTCTTCCCAGGTACTGCAGGGCTTTAGAAAAGTGTATTCCCACTCCTGAATTGAGGAGTTCGCAGCCTCCGCAGGAAATCCAGCCACCTCCCAAGTTTCCCCCACCCCACTCCCAGGATTCTACATTTTGTGCCTGTTCCGATCCAGCCACTCAGACTGGATGGTTCCAAGAAGGCAGACTGATGGCAGGGGCATTTGCCTGCTGTCAGCAGTCACTAGGAGAAAGCTAAAAGAAAAATTCCCCCCAAGCTGTGAGCATGGACGGGTAATGGAGAGATGCCTGTGTTGGGAGGGCCCAGATCCATCTTCCTAAGAAAACGGGAAAACAGTCACCCTAAAGAACATTCTGTGCTCTGGAGCATTGGAGGAAGGCCAAGGACTCTGAGCTGTGGACAGCACGCTGGACTCTGGGTCATGGGCAGGCCTCTAGAAGCCCAAGGACTCTGGGGACGATGGGCTGTACATGCAAGAGGATGGAGGCTTACCTGGGGGAGGGGACGTTCCTCCCACCTCCTTCTGCAGGAGAGAGGCGTGGATGTCTCTCTGTCGGATGAGGCTGCTGGGCTGGAGGCCGTCCTGTCCCCTCCACCCTCCCACCATTTGTGTGTGTATGTGTGTGCAAGCGTGTGGGCAAAGGTGTGCCAAGGGGAGCTTTGCAGGTGTGAGCGTATTTGTTAGAGAAAACGCAGGGTGGGTGCATCTGATTGTGACCGTGTGTATGTGTTTGTGTGTGTCCATTCTCTGTGTGTAGTTGTGTGCGCGTGTGAGTGAGCCAAAGGAACGACAGGCAGGAATGTGTGTGGGTCTGTGTACACAGACGTTGGAAGAGGGAGCTTTGGAGATGAGCGCGGAGCATGTTTCAGGCAGCTGGGTGTGTATGTGTGTGATGGCGGGTGTGGGGCCTCTGGGGAGGGGGCTGGGGGCTGCACTCACAACCAGAAAAACTCTTGGAAGAGACTCTAGGGATGTGTTTTGATTAAAATGTCATTTTCTCCTAAATTGGCTCGGGCTAGAGCAGCTCTTTCCTTTGCTGGGATGGCACTAGGAGGTCAGGCCCTGTCTGTCCAGACTCAGCCCCAAGGCCAGTGGGCTAATGGGCCCAAGAGTGGGTGGGATGACATCCACTCCCAACAGGTAATACTGGGCACAGGTCCTCTGGTCCTGCCGCTACCAGAAAGATCCGAGGTGCCTGCTGTGTGTCCGGCACCATTTCCCAGCCAAGCTCCATGGAGACCAGGACCTCCTGGCTGGGGAAGGTGTGACGATGTTGAAGACAAGGCCCTCTTCCGTGCTTCAACCAAGCAATGCCTTAAAAAACTTATATATGTATATAGATTATATATGTGCAGTTATACACACACACACACACACACACACACACACACACACATGTATTTTCTCCCCATCATACTTAATTTTGTTGGAAGAAAGAGTTCCATTGCTCAAAAGGAAATATGGGTGAAAACCACTGCTGTAGAGAATCCCATGATGGTCCATACAGTGTCCTAGCACTAGGGGGGCACTCGGTCTGTTTGGAGAAAGATCTGAGCCTGGCACTGACCACATCCATTGATCCACTGCCTCACTGTGTCTCTCCGACGCTTCTGTGCCTTTGCCCACAGTCACCCATAGCCCCTGGTGAAGGCTTCCTTCTGGTCCTCTCAGACAGAAGCTGTCTTAGCCACCTTCTCCCACGGTGTCCCTCTGTCACCTCATGGCTCCCATCTGCCTTGTCCCAGAGCTATTTCTGGGTCTGTCTTTCTCTTCCTCCTTGTTTTGAGCTCCTGCAGGGCCAAGTCTGGCTCTGACTCATCGCAGTGTCCCCAGGACTCAGGTCAGAGGCTGGCGCTGATGAGTGCTAAATTGCCATGACGACTTAACAAGAGGAGAGTCCATCATGAGGGACCAGACTTGTGTTCTGTAGGAGTATGTGTCCCCCCACTAAGCCAGGTGATCCCTGAAGGCAGGAACTGTGTCCAATTCAGCTTTGTATCTGGAACCTTTGTATTCCAACCTATGGAGGGTTGGAAGGAAGGGAGGGAAAAAAGAGGGAGAAAGGAAAGAAAAATGGTATAAATGAAGGAAAGGAAGGAAGAAGGGAGGAAGTCAGGGAAGGAGGGAGGAAGGAAGGAAAGAAAGAAAAGAAGATAAGAAAAGAGAGGTAACTGGAAGGAAGGAGGTTTGAAAGGAAGGAAGGAAGAAAGGAATTATGGAAGGAAGGAAGAATGGGTAGATGGAAGGGAGGATGAGTGGGTAGATGATGGAAGGCAAGAAGATAAGAATGGATGAATGCATGCATGTGTGCATGGGATGGGGAGACCATAATGGGCATTGGTCAGTGAAGCCTTCAGGGATTGAACTTGGGTTGAACTTGGCTGGGAGATAGAGCCCAGAGTGGTTGGGGCCTCAGATGTGCTCTGGAGGACCCATGACTTAGTCCACAAGACAGTGCTCCCCTCATCCAGCAATTGGCCTTCCAGAGTCATTGACTCAGTTTCCCTTCTGCTGTAGAATGGAACCCTGGCACCAAGGAGCTGACCAAGGGTCAAGAGAGCCTCTTTCTCAGTCAGTGGTCCCAGAGACGGAAGGATACCTGTGGTAAGGAGGGTGGCAGTGACCCCATGGGCTCTATGTCCATGGCCCTGCCAGCCAAGAAGCCTGCCTGGCCGGCCAAGAAGAACCTGCTTTGTGAGTTCCTTGGGGCCACCAAGAACCCAAGCAGGCAGCTGAAGCTTCGCAGCAAGGTGGAGGTGGACGGGCTGGAGCTGAAACGTAAGCTGACCCTGCCCGGAGGAAATCTGTAGAGGAA
Organism: Lipotes vexillifer; assembly: GCF_000442215.2. Classification (NCBI taxonomy): domain Eukaryota; kingdom Metazoa; phylum Chordata; class Mammalia; order Artiodactyla; family Lipotidae; genus Lipotes; species Lipotes vexillifer. Next base: position 6,996,535 of record NW_006780610.1, on the reverse strand, counting down.
AGGATTTCAGAAACCCTCAAATGTCCCTGGAGTGGCTCTGCCATCAAAGGGCTGTCTCATCCATGGGCAAGTTACTGTCTTTCCCT
>NW_006780610.1:6995864-6996354 GCF_000442215.2 Lipotes vexillifer | reverse complement strand
CTTTCCCTAGTCCCATAAAATGGGGGAAATGACTTCCTGTGTCCCCTACAGGGAATACTATTGCTAGAGAAATGCAGTTGACTTTCAGGGGTCACATGGGCATTATTGGTGGTCAGTTTGAATATAGCCTTGACTCAACATGTCTTATATCCCCTCAACTGGCCCAAACCAAAGAAAAATCCATTCTTTGAGATTATTTCTACATTGAGATTTTTCATGTGCCGGCTTTCTCTCCCTCGTCCTTCTACAACTGTTTTAGTGTAACTGCCTTTCCCCCCGAAAATGTGCCAATAAGGGGAAACTGACACCCCAGCTCAGACTGTATAAGCCCACAGATCATATTGTACAAGGAAAGAATCCAGGATCCATATCCTAAAACAACTCAGTCACATCTCATTCATTCAGACTAATTTTGGGTCCCATCATACTGAATTATGTAATATTTTAAAGTTTTTTTTTTTTTTTTTTTTTTGCGGTACACGGGCCTCTC
>NW_006780610.1:6894381-6995665 GCF_000442215.2 Lipotes vexillifer | reverse complement strand
CCCGCGGGCCCAGCGCCCATGGCTCACGGGCCCAGCCGCTCTGCGGCATGTGGGATCTTCCCAGACCGGGTCACGAACCCTTGTCCCCTGCATCGGCAGGCGGACTCTCAACCACTGCGCTACCAGGGAAGCCCCTAAAGTATTTTTTAAAAACTGATTCCAACATACATACAACAACCTGCACCAGGTCCTCGCTGTTGCCAAGTACATGTCCTCAAGGGGTTGCTTTAATAATTTGATAAGAATGACTTCCAATGGCATAGCAATTGTTTATACCAAACTGGATTTTTCTAAAGCACTTGAAAGAATGTAGTTTTGTAAGTCGGTGAGATACAGCCCCAGCAATCTGGTTTGTTGCATCCTCTTGCTAAACTGCCTCCTTACTAGTGAATGACGGAGAGATGCTCCCTGCCAGACCATGCTGGGATTTTCACCCCTTCCGAATTGGCAAGGTGTGAACTAACGATGTTTTCCTAGAGTTGGAAATTCATCCAAAAGTTGAAGAACCCTCTGGGAGCTTTTAAAAGACCTAACCTCTGAGAACATTAACCCCTCAGGCAGTCGTGGGGCGGAGGGCGTCCTGGCCTCTCCCTTCCTCAATCACAGAAACGCTCTACCTCTCCTGTGACTTACAGTTAACCCACCTGTGACGGGGGCCGACAAGAACAACCTCGAGTACACAGGGAATGTGTTCACCCCATGCTTTGCCAACACCTTGAACTCAGCGACCCTGAACCAGCCGCTCTGGCTCAACCTGAACTATCCACTTCTGCCCGTGTTCACGAATCCCTCCACCTTCCCCCAGTACCAGGTGAGTGAACGGACCCTGGGCCTGGCTCTCCGGTGGCCGTCCACGGAGGAGCCTTGGTTCAGGAAGCCTAATTCACAAAGAGCCATAGACTCATGAGTTAATTTTTTCATCAGGACCACATCAGACCGACCACCCGGTACACGTGTGCGCACATGCACGTGCATGTGCGTGTATATTTCTCATTTTCCTTTGTCTGAATTTCAGTTCACTCTGTGCCGTGTCTTCCAGAGCTTGGCTACGTTTGGGCCTGTGAAGGACTTGGGCTCCCAGGAGAGGATGATAGCATAGTCCTTGTTTCCCACCACCTCCTTTACAGTTGGACGACATGTGTCCTAGGTTACTTGGGACAGTCCCAGTTTAGGTCTTTTGTCCCAGCATAATTATTAATTGCACCTCCTTTCACTCTCAAGTGTTCTGGTGCAGATGACAAATTATGTGGCCATTTTATTTCAACTACAAGCCAGCAATCTTAGCTTCTACTGGCTAAGATGGCTTGACACACATTCTTGGTCTTAGGCTCATAGCTAAGTGGGGCCAGACACAATGGGATGGAGAAACACTTGCAGGGTGGGAAATTTTACTCACAGACTTATTTATTCAGGGAAAGTGTAGTTTCTTTAGTTTGTCTATTTAACTTAATCTCCCTCAAGAGCTGCCACCCACTGGGTAGATAGAAGAAAAAATCAAATGTTCACTCTGGTTTATACCATAGTCTAAACCAAGAGCTTAAATAGTCCCTTTAGGTAGGCTCAGATTTCTCAGTGTTCTGTCTCCTCCGTGGCTCCTTTCCAGAATGGTGTGCAGGTGTATGAAAGGGCCAGGTTCCTGGGAACCTGCTACCCCAGCCTGGCCTGGCCAAGCCTGGAGAAGGCAGAGAGAAGGGAATCCACCTGAAAATCGACTCATCCTGTCTCTGTGCCCCTCCCCCTCCCCCTGACCCTCCGGTCCCACGTGTCATCCCCTCCTTTACAGCAGAGCGGCAAGCCTCCCAGCTTAGACATCCTGCGCAGAAGGTGGATCTTCTCTGTTCCATGTAAAGCCCCTCTAAGCTGGCCCACCAGGCTTAGCCCCTGATTCTTAAACAGGAACTAAAGTAAAGGAGTTTAGCATGGTCTCTCTTTTCTTCTGCAAGGTTTTGTTTTCAAGCCTTTTCTTGTTTGCTAAACAGAGCAAGTGGCCACACTCTCCTCACACCCCACCACTGAGGTGAGACGTCATAAGGAAGCATGATCCACGGGAAAATCCGAGTGCGTCCTTCCCATGTCTATGATATGTTGTCCTGGCAGCGGTCTCGAGAGAAATGCCCTGTCCACGTCCTCACTGATTCACCAACTCTTTCACTGTTGTTCCTCCACCCTTGCTCACTCACTGTGCAGTCGTTTATCACCTAGTCCCTGATGCACTCATTTGTATTTATTTTTTTTCTCATTCATTTAAGTAATTAAAACAAAACAAAAATACCCTTGCTTCACACTGAGTATAGGCCTTGACTCAGGTGAGGTGATTCCAAGATGACTAGGAAGCTCGGCGTCCAGTACCAGTCAGGGACAAATCAAAAGCCAGCATGGTGTGCCCCCCACCCCTGAGAGAGAAACAATTGCATAATTGTATTTGGTGTAAACCGATTCACTCTCAAATGCACTCACAGGGCTCACCATGTAAAGCTAATTTGCAATGGTCTGTTTTGTAAAGAGGGGCTAGTTTCTCTGCTACATTATCTTCTTCTGACTTGACTTTTGGAGTGGGTGAGATTTGGACATATTTTTCCAGCATGAAGTCCTTTGTCTTTAGAGATGCTGATGTGTGCATCACAGGGCTGACTCTGTGCTTCCTGGGCCTCTGGGCAGAAGGGCCCTGGCTGGTAGGGCCCCTGTGGTCACAAGGGACAGGGTAATTTACCTTCTCCCACAGGTCCTCATGGTCTCATAATGCCATCAGGCTTCAAGTCGGCTGATCAGGGGGCCTGATATGATAAAAAGAAAGCAGGTTTTAGAATCGTCAGACTTGGGTTTAAGGGAATTGCATTGCTTCCAAGCTGTGTGGTCTTGGGCAAGTTAGTCAAATGCTCTGAGCCCTGGTCTCCTCACCTATGAAATGGCCTCATAATAATTACAGCAGCAGCAGCAAACACTTGAGTCAGTTGTCAGGTTAATGGAGTCCAAGCATGGGAAAGGGCTTTGTAAAATCTCAAGTGTGATATAGATATTGGCTATGATTACTTTTCAGCCCTGATCTTCCTAGGAAACAGTGTCAGGGAGCTCAGCAGACCTTGAGAAGGCACAGAGGAGAAATGGAGAACAGTCTATCCTAGCCTCTTTTCCTGCTTGGTGTTAAGAATAAAAATGAGGTCCCAAATCCAATTTACTCAGAGCTCCACTGTGGATGGACGCAGAGCCGTGGAAGACTCAGCCCAGCACACGGGAGCTCCGGGGCCTCCTGGGCTGCTTGACACAAAGGAACTCTGCTCCCAATTAAGGAGGGAGGGCACGTAGGAAGAGGCCGTGGCCTCAGGCAAAGAGGAATGAATGTGTGTTTACCCTTGCTTGTGATTTTACAGAATTGCAATTTGAACAACTAGAAATCTCCTTCAGGTCATACAGTGTGGCTCATACTGATGAATATGGCATCATCTCCTGAAAATCCACCCCAGGACAGAGCAGGGACAGGCGGGTCACGGATCCTAGGGGTAGCCTCAGCTAGGCGGGCGTGGGGAGGACGGCGCCCTGGGGGAGTTGGCTGTGGAAAGCAGAGCTGAGCACTGACGCGGAGGTAGTGAAGCAGAGGAGGGACACTTAGAACGTGGCCTTGGAGCCCACTGGGGACTGGGAACAGGCAGGGCGGCTCCATCCGGCTAACACCTCTGTCCCAGTTCAGGCCACGCCTGGGGTCACAGGCTGGTCGTGGTGGTGAGTGGGGCTGCCCTGGCAGCAGGGCTTGGAGAAAAGGCGAGCAGGTGCACTGGTTTCAGGTGAAGGGGTTGGTGGATGTGGGAAAGGCCCGGCCACGGTCAAGTGCAGGTGCACGGGAGAAGAGAGCAAGGAGGGCCCTGAAAGGATGTGCTCTCTCGGGGACGTGGGGGATGGGCGCTGAGAGAGCTGGGGGGCTTCCCCAGGACCCCACATCAGGGATTCGGAGCCTTTTAGGAGGAGCCCATGGGCTCTGAGGAAGTCCTCAAGGGCAGCATCAGCCATCAACACTTAGACGATTGGCACAAGCTGAGCCCAGGATGGAGGCAGCATCTTGGGGCATGGAATCTTCTGGAAAGACATACGGTCTGAGGGGGGGTTGGGGTTTTGAACTGCATCTCAGGGGGTTCTTAGGGGGTAACTCTGGATTGGCAGATAGAAGCAGCCTGGGACTGGAGGGGTCATGGGCTGACCCCATCCACAGTGGCAGTTCTGCTGTGTGTGTGTGTGTGTGTGTGTGTGTGTGTGTGTGTACACATGGACACTTAAGGCCACCCTGGACAGAGTTGTGAATAAAGTTTCTACTTCCCGTCGGGCTGAGCTGCCAGGCAGCCTCTTCAAGTGGTGGGAGTAGCAGGGGCAGGGGGTGACAGTGAGAGATGGTGGCAGAATCCTTACTACATGCTGCACTGTTCTAAGCCCTTTAGATGGATTAAATCATTTATCTTCACGTCAGTCTTCATCATCAGGTACAGACACAGGTGTACATGTGGGCAGATAGATGCACAGCAGCAGAGACCAAAACTGATACACCTAGGTTCATAGTTGCACATTTGTACACAGAAACACACAGCTGCAGACACAAATGGAAGCAGATGTGCTTAAATAAGCGTGGAGGCAAGCTAGCACACACATGCGCACAGACGTACATGGGTACTTCACGTCTTGGGGCAGGAATGGGGTTTGGGGAAAGGCATTTAGGAAAGGGGTATAGACAGCAACAAAGATAATCTGGCTACCTTCACAGGCTTTGCAGGCCTGAACACACATAATTTTAGAGACAAGGGAAAATGGGCTCCGAGAGGTGAAGTGACTTGCCCAAGGTCACACAGACACTAAGGGGCAGATCTGGAGTTCAAGAGGCAGGCGGGTTCCTAAAGCTCTTGCCTTAGATATTCACCAAAAAGGCTGTGAAGCATGCTAACCAGGGGCTTCCTGTGTGGTGTGAGGCGTGCTGCTGGCTCTACCTGACTCCAGCTGGACTAGGCAGCTGGTGGGTCTGGCCAGTAGTGTTGTGGGATGGACTTGAACGTGTCTGGAGGTCCAGGCAAGGGAGCTGGAAGCTGAGTTGAGTAGCTGCTGTTCCCTGGCCGGGATCCCACTGCCCCACAGCACTGAGCCTCCCCCTTCTCTCCCCAGGGCCTGTACCCACAGCGGGCAGCCAGGATGCCCTACCAGCAGACCCTGCAACCCCAGCTGGGGTGTTACTCCCGACAGGTGAGTAGCTGACCTCCTCGCCTCTGTCTCAGCTCCGCAAAGGCCTTCAGGTCAGAAGGATGTCTGTTCCCTTGTCTTTGTCTAGCTGCGTCACCAGCCACACTTTCCGGCCCGTGCTTGACCCCAGAGTACAGACAGAAACACCAACATGCATGTGGACACAAGCCAGTGTCCCCAGGTGATAATACCAGCTGGCACTTACAGAGCCCTTACTGTGTGCCAGGCCCTTCTCTAAGGGCCTTACCTGCATTAATTTAACCTTCAGAACTACCCTATAATCTACCTTATAGATTAGAGATGAGGAAACTGAGAGAGATTAAATAATTTGTCCAAAGTTATAAAGTTAACACATAAGTTAGCTTTTACTGTGGCAACAAATGGCTTCAATGTCTCAGAGGCTTTCAGCAATAAAATATTTATTTTTTTACCCATGGGTCTACAGGTTGGCTGAGCAGTACTGGGGTTGGGTTCAGGCCTGTTTCACGTGTCCCCCTTTTGGGCCTGTGCTGAAGATACAGTCACTTTTGCTCCTGCCATGCTGGATGGCGGAAGGGCTGAGCAGAAACACCCAATGTCTCTGAGGGGCTCAGCTCAGAGCTGGGACGTGGTAATGTACACCTGCCTTCCACGGGCCAAAGCAAATCACATGGCCTGCCCAGCATCAGTGGGGCTGGGAGTCATATCCCTTCCATGTCAGTTTGTCAGTTAAAATACCAGACACCTAGCTAAATTTAAATTTCAGATAAACGGTGAATAATGTTTTAGCAGAGCTATGTCCCAAATACTACATGGACCATACTTATACTGAAAAAAAACCAAAACAAAAAACTTGCTGTTTATCTGAAATTCAAATTTAACTAGGTGTTATATATTTTTGTTAGCTGACTCTGCACCCTCTACTCCCATGGATAGGTCGGGGGTCAATATCTACTTGACAGTAACACAATGGCAGATTGGGGGTTGACCCTGAGCCGCCTGGCTTCAGGGTCCATGTTCTCAATAACTGTGCCTTACTGCCTCTTGTATACAGACACACAAAAATACGGTATCAAAATAAAGCAGCAGAGACAAAAATACAAACACACACCCAGAAACAAATAAAGATGCAGTTATAGACATGCATGCCAAGCTGCATGTGTGTGGGCCCACGCACACACACACGAAACACAAAACAACACTTCCAGAGGTTTTGAGGATCTAGGGGCAGGGATGGGGGTGTGAGGAAAGGAGCTGAGGACTGGCTACGTTCTCAAGCTGGCCTTGCAACCCCACAATCAGGTGGACAGATCAAACCCACATCAAACCCACGGACTCCTCTGCCTCTCCCCCCTCCCCGGGGAGCCCTACCCTTTCTCTGCAAACTGCACCTCTGACCGCTGAAGGATGTTAGAATGTTCTAGAAGGTAGAGAAGGGCCCATAAGTGTAGGCTACTTTCTTACGTGGGCCAGGACTGCTCTTTCAGCAGTAGGAGCTTTTGCGTCCTGCGGTGAAGTTGAGACGAGGCAGTCAGGCTCACAGAATCTCAGTCTCATCCCCTCCACCCCACGAGCAGTGATTCCATCCACCTCGCTCCAAAGTGAATGCTTTTAGACAAAGTTATGTAAATGCATATATTTGAAACAGTAATATAAAAACCTGGTACACAATTTTTAGAATCTTAGAGGCAATCACTGTGATTGGTTTCTTAGGTATCCTTCCAGTGATATCTATTTATACAAGCATTTTTATACAGATGTGGCATTCTGGGCACACTGCTCTATCATTGCTTTTGTCAGCAAAGAGGATTTCTTGGAGATGGTTCCAGAGCCCTATACCCAGCTCTGTTTTATGTGTTTTATCAGTGACATGTAGTTAAGATACAGTTTTGCATAAAGCTTGCATAAGCTCTAGGACTTGTATCTTCTCTTTCATGTCAGTTTCCTCCCAGGTCCAGGACTGTCCCCTCACTGTGAAAACCAGGTTTTGTTTTTTTTTTCTGCCACGCTGACCCTCTGGTGTCTGTCTTGGGAGGTGCCTTCCTGGGGTCTCTCTGTGAGCCCTTGGCACTTTCTGACCTTCAGCTCACCCTCTTGGGGATTTGGTGCCCATGTCCAGTGTCACCAGATCCTACCTGTCCACTGGGGGAAAGATGGGGAGGGCCAGGAGGGAGGGGCTCAGGCTTCCAGAGGGAGCAAGCATAGCGGTGCAGTCCAGGGCCGTGGGCTCTGGGCTTGCCACACTGGGGATTCCAACAAAACTCAGACGCTTGAAACACTTACTGAGCAATTTGCTTAACTTCTCTGAACCTGTTTCCTCATCTCTAGAATGGGGATCCTAATGGTCCTACCTCACAGGGCTGTTTGGAGTTCAAATGAGAGAATCCACATGAAGGGCCTGGCATACCCTTGTTATCACTTAATAAGCGCTAACCTTTGTCATCTTTTTAAATCGGGTAAGGGTGTGCAGGGTGAGAAAGGGCAGTCAGTACGCCCAACCCCTGAGCAGCTTGGACTACAGACTTGCTATTAAAGTGGAAATCCAGAAATTTCCCGAGTTTTGACCGAAACACACAGGAGGATGGATGTCAGCTCCACACAAGACATTCGGAGCTGTCAGTAGTGGAATACAGTGCTCGTGATGTAACGAGCTCCCTGTCATTTTAGATATTCAAGTTGACACTTAGCAGTCTCTTCTTTCCTCCCTCCTCCTCTCTCTCTCTCTTTCTTGCACTTATCCATTTAACATATATTTATCCAGCAGCTACTGTGTGACAGGCACTGTCTCAGGGCCAAGGATAAATCAGTAAATAAGACAGGTGGGCTTCCTGCCTCATCAGGGACAACATAGTATGAGCCCTGCTTCTTGGTGGGGGTCTGATCCAGGTGGTCTCAAGCCCAATGAGTTCCTACTTTTCTTAGGGTTTGAGCTCAATCCCAGTGCCCCCATTTGGCCTTTCTCCTCACTCACACTGCCCAGTACCATAACCACCAGCCACGTTTGGCTATTTACATTGAAATCAAAACTAAGTAAAATTTGAAATTCAGTCCCACTAGCCAGATTTCAAGTGCTCAATAGCCACACTTGTGTCTGGTGGCTACCATATTGTGTGGTACAGACCCAGAAGATTTCCATCATCCATCACAGGAACTTCCACTGGGCAGAGAGCTGTCTTGGACTTGGGGTCTGTTGAGATCCTGAGCTAGAAGCCAGGGATGTATACATCCCAACAAACTTTACTGAGATGGTAAAAGACTTAAAAATGAACCAGGGGCTTTTGAGATGGTTATTGGCTGAGGGTAAGGCAGGGGACAGAGAAGAGAATGGAAATAATGGAAATAATATTCCTTTGCTATTTACTGTGTGCCAGTCTCTCTACTGATTTCAGCTGCCTCAGTCCCCGTACAATGGAGATAGCATTTGCCCATTTTATGGATAAGGAAACTGAGACACAGATAAATTAAGTAACTTACCAGTCTCACATATAGAAGCTGAGCCCTGTGCTTCTTTCCCGTCCAACACATTGCCTTCTATGCACCCCACAGTGTCTGAGGGGCACAGGGGCTGAGGGGTGGGGCCTCAGGTTAGGGTCAGGGCCGGGGGACTGTGATGTTCAGTGGCAGCAGGCTCTGCTGGACCTCTGTCCTCTCCTCCAGGCCCTGTCTCCTCTCTGCCATGCAGGTGATGCCATACAACAACCCACAGCAGATGGGACAGCAGATTTTCCACTCTTCCTACAACCCCCTGCTGAGCTACATTCCCTTCGTCCAGTCCAACTATCCGTACCCTCAGAGGACACCTCAGAAGCTGGCCAGAAATCCCCGAGACCCTTCCCCCATGGCAGGAGATGGGCTGCAGTGCCTCTTCCCCCAGGCGTATGGGTGAGTCCTCAGCCCACACTGGAAATTCACCTCGTATCCGGAAACCTGCTGGAGAGGAGAGGTGGGCGCTCCGGGCCTCAGTGCTGCTCTCTTGGTACATATATTCCTTGGCTGTGGGGAGGGCAGACACTGTGCCTTGTGGGTCCCGGGTGGAGCTGATGTGGAGGTGAGCCTGATCTGGGCCTGGGGGAGGGCCCTTTGGCAGGCCCAGTTGGGGCTGGGGTCCTCAGCTTGGTGCAGAAATACAGCTGCATGGTCAGTAGTGGATGAGCGCACCACCCATAGCAGGTGGCAGGTAGTGGAGCGGGACGCATATGCCTTTCCCCATTTGCCTGTTTTCCAGCAGGCCACGGCCAGGTAATCTTCTTACAGCTCTTTCCCCCACTTACTGCCTCCTGAGCTCCTTGCCAGGCTAATCCCTCCAACAGCCCAGCGAGTTCGCAACCGGCCCTGCTGAAGGGCCTCTCGCTGCTCATCAGGCTGCTTTACACTTTTCCCCCCAAATACCCCAAACAGCAGAGGAGAGGAGCTTAGCAGCCAACAGCCAACACAGACTCAACATTTTAGCTGACAGTTCCATACAAACTTTTCATGCCGGTCAGTAAGGAATTGGTGTTTGTTGTTTTAATGTAACAACGCACAGCTGCTCATTCCCACCCACCAAACCTTCACTGCTGATGCTCTGCAAGGCGGGTGGTGCCAGGTCAGTCCTGAGAATCCAGGTGTCCTAGGCACATCCCGGGAAACGTGTGCTCCAGCTTGAGAACCTCCCTTTACAGGATTAGGACCCAAGTCCCCAACCTGACATAGATTCCCTTCCTCCCCATCACAGCCCCTCACCGTAGTGTCAGCCGGGTGTCCTGGACTCAGACCCTTTCACTCAGTGTTTCCCATGAATGTCCTGATAGAGGGATAAATGCTGGAAAGAGGTTTCCATAGTCAGATCTGTTTGGGAAGAGAAAGGTAGAAACAAAGCTAAACAGATTTCTTAACTGTTGGAATTTGCAGATTATTTCATTTACTAGGGTTCATGGGGAACATTCAAGAAGCTGGTCAATAGTGTCATTTGAATATAAAACCCATGACCCCTTATTTCTTTTTTTCTCTTTTTCTTTCCCTTCCTCCATCCCTTCCTCCCTCCCTCCCTTCTTTCCTTCCCTCCCTCCCTCAGCCCCTCCCTCCCTCCCTCAGCCCCTCCCTCCCTCCCTTCTTTCTTCCCTTCCTCTCCTTTTTCCCCTTTTCTCGTAGAGCATATCATGGTGTGTTCCGCCAATGCAGCCTGGAAAGCGCTGCGTCAGTTCACATAGTTACGGTGAATTTAGCCTGTGGGGCACCGTCCATGACTAGGACATGGTTCCTCCCTTCAGAGATGAGAGTGGATGAGAGGGGACACAACGATGTTAATGCCGTGACAAAGTGGAGGCCATCCAAGTGTCCCGAGGACAGAGGGAGGATCCCTGCTGGGTGCACAATGAGAGCTGCAGGATGGGGAGGGTCCAGTGAGCAGTGACTGGGGGAATAAGGCCCTCAGGTGGGAAGGTGCGTGGTGGGCTTGAGGCCTGCGGAATAAGGGCATCTGGTTGAGGTATTAGATTTATCCCTGAACAAGGTGGAAAATAGGAAAAGGGAGACTGGGCTTGGATTATTAAAGGCTCTGACTGGTAGGCCTGGGCATTCAATGCGGATTTGTGAACATTGCAGTGAACTGATGGGCCGGAGGGGAGAGAAACAGGAGGGAAGAGGGGGCGTAGTCTGGAGGTGACTGCAGGGTCTGTAAGAGAGGTTCTCACCTCCTCGGAGGTGAGAGTAGCTGAGACTACAGAGGGAAGACAGCCTACCCGCAGGCCAGCAGACGTGCCCCTTGCACGCTGCGACTCTGGGCTCGAGGGAAGAGAGAGTTACTGCAGAAGCCAGAACCTGCTGTCCTTGGGAGGCAGCGTGGTCCCAAGTTCTCACCAGTCAGCGGTCGGGGAAGCACTGATTGGGAGCAGTGAGAAACGAGGGTTGGGACCTGGTCTCTGGCTGTCTTCAGAGGGGCAGGAGAGGAAAAGGAGTGAGCAGGAGACTGAGGAAGGAGCAGCCTTAGAAGTGGGAGAGAGCCTGCAGCCAGCTGGGGACACCATGGGCGACGGAGAGTGACGGCAAGTAGCGGCAGTCAGCGCGGTGGAATGGTGGCCTGAGAGGGTGGGAAGTAAGTGAGGTCGGAAAAGCAAGGCGAGGAGTGCAGGCCCGTGTCCCCCGAAGGGATGATTCGTTCATTCAAAAAACGTTTGTTGCGTCTTCTGTGTGCCCGGCACTGCTCTAGGCACTGGTTACTGGAGTGAACAAGACAAAGTGTTTCCTTCCGTCATTCCAGAAGGAGAACTAGACAGTACGGAAGCAAAGAAGCATCATACGTGTCAGGTGCAAGGGATAAGCGGGAAGGGAACAAGGGACCTCTCTGCAGCCGAGATCTGAATAAAACGAGAGGATGAGCCATGTGTATATACCGGTGATGAGCACTCTGGGCAGAAAGAATCGGAAGTGCAGTGGCCCCGAGGTGGGAAATGTAGCTGGGGCACGATGAGCGGAGGGGAGAGAGCAGGCAGAACTGAAATGGGAGAGGTGGCAGGGCCTGGGAGCGGAGGGAAGGAAGAGCAGCGGGAGGCCATGAATGTCCTAATTCTCCGTGTAAGGAAGATGGTGTTGATCGACATACGAAGAGTGGGCTGGCTGGTGAGAGCTGATGGAGGGGACCAGGGTGGGAGCCTTTTTAGCCAGCCAAGCAAGAGGTGCTGGTGGCGTAGACTAGGGCAGTGACCATGGGAAGGAGGTGAGAGAAAAGCTGTGGAGCATTTATTTGCTTGGTAGAATTGATGGGAATTGGTCATGGTTGGACGTGGAATGAGGAAAAGAGGGGAGTCAAGCGTGGCTCCATCTGAGTGTCCAGATGATTGGCAGTGCCAAAATTCTAGGGTCCAGATGACGATAACAAGGCTCTGTTGATCAGGAGTTTGGTTTTGCATATGTGAAGTTTGAGACGCCCGTTAGACACTTGCGTGAAGCAGTTGATAGGCAGGTGGATGTCTGAGTCTGGGGCTCAGGGGAGAAGTGGTGGCTGATAATATAAATTTGGGAGTCATTAGCATATAGATGATACTTAGAGGCATGGCATGGGATGAGATCGCCCGGGAGCACATGTACATAGATCTCCAACGTGGGTCTCCAACACGTAGAGGGGTTGGGGAGATGGGGAGGCACCAGCAAAGGATCTAAAGGGTGGGAGGAAAAGCGGGAGAGTGTGGAGTCAGGGAGCCAGGAGAAGAGAGGGAGGGATGACAGTATGGCAAGAAAACCTGGGCACTGTAGGATGGAATGTAGGCAGCACTGGGCACAGGGGTGGAGTTGAGATTTACCAGCTGTGCTGGATGGAACAAGGTCCAGGAGAGGCTGCCTGGGTGGGGGAGGGGTACAAGGGCGTAGGTGGAGAGTTTAGTCTGGGAGACCAGGGGCCTCAGTGCTTCCTCTGGGTCAGGAACCAAGAGATTAAACTGTATGAGGTGGAAGAGGAAGGAGTCGGTGGCCTCTGTGTTCTCAGGAAAGGAGGAGGGGGCCCCTTCCTGCCCTCTGCCAAGTTCATTTGCATACATCCATCAGGGCAGGATAACAATACCATGTATCTTCCAAAGAACAATAAGTCTGAGAGTTAAAAAGAACACAAATGATAATTACACTGGAATTATTACTGGACGGTGTAGAAACTGCCACAGGCAAACCAGGACCGTTCACCATATTCATGAGGCAGGTTAAGCCCCTCTTCTTCCTCCAGGAAGCCTTCCTGGATAACTGTAGTCCACATGGATTACCTGTCTTCCTGGCCTTCTAGTTTGCATCCTGTCTAGACCATGCCCTTGGAAGTTGATCTGATCAGAATTTCTCATCATGAAGGGCTCAGATGTGTGGGGTGTGGCAATCAGATACAAGGTGTGTCATGAGTAATTTGTTACCGGTAATTATTAAATACTCGAGTATGGGTTACAGCCTTTATTTTATAAATCAGAGTAGAATTCAGAGTGTCCTTATGATAACATCACTTTTAATCGTTTCTTTTCCAATATGATGTTTGAAAAAGAGAAAAAGAGGTGGGGTTACCACAGACATAAATTGCTTATCGGGCACCTACCTGGTGCCAGGTCCTGGCCTGAGTGCTGAGTGTCAAATGGTGAACAGTCCAGACAGTGTCCCTGCTCTCATGAAATTTATTTTTGTGAGAAGGGACTCAAACAACCCAAAGACTCGCTTGTCCATGGCTGCTCACAGCGAGCAACAGATACACATACCAGCGGAGGCATTACAAATTAATGCACTGGTTTGTTCCCATCGCTTCTTCCCCTCCCCCCCTTTTTTGTCTCATCCATTCATCGGAGGGCGCCACGAATGTGAGCATCTTCTGTAATATGCTTCCGCCCAGCTGAAAAGTGACTGAGAATCCCTGGATTAGACTATATCAAGCTATTTGCTCTGCCGCAATTTGTCTTGAGCTCTGTTCCATTCATTCAAAGTATCCTAGCAGATGGGGAAAGATATTGCAGTAGGATCCCTAGTGTGAGTAAATGATTCCATCTGGAGAGGTTGGTGAAGGCTTCACAGAGGAGATGGCTTTTGAACTCTCTTTTGAAGTATGAATTAGCAGTGTGCCAGGGAGAAAAAGCAGATGGGTGTGTTTTCCTGCTCTCAGAGGGTGAGGCTCAAGTCTTCTCGGCACTTCCTTCCCTGAGGGTCTAGCAGAGTTCCAGGCAGTCAGGGATGCCTCAGTGCTTACTTGCCAGATTGGTGTGAAATGCGGGGTCTGATCTAGCTTGGTGCTGACAGGGGGATCAGGAACCCTGGGATTGTCCGGACTCTGAGATCTCACCCTAGGACATGGCCATGAGTTCTCTGGTGTGGAATTTCCTGAGGGACACACAGGGTCCTCTAAGGCAGGTAGAGGGGCTACAGGCCTACAGGTAAGGTGCTTAGATCCAGAGAGGCTCCTTAGTCTTTGGTCTTGGATATGGAGAGAGCATAGGCTGGGTGGAAATAGCCCCTACAGGCTGCCAGGGCCTTCCTGACCTAAGGAAGTGGCAGCAGAAACTCTTTATTGTCCTCCAATTGTATCATTTCAATATTTTATTTTCCCAGAGCCAAAACTTTTTACATTATTGCTAAAGCTTTCAGCCTCCAAGCCTGTCATGATCTTCCCAGTCTTTGACAGCCCCAAAATTAATATACTACTTTCCCTAATATCTCTGCCGACATCAGGAATTCTATCACAACGTCATTTTCTTTCTCCTCCAGGTTCGGCTCGACATCCGGTGGGCCCCTGATGAACAGCCCCTATTTTTCCTCTAGTGGGAATGGCATACATTTTTAGATCTTCTCATCTCCCTCCTCCTACCTTAGCCCTTGGAGCAGGGCTAAGGGCTCTGGAATTCTGGATTCTGCAACAGCTTGGTATGAAGTTTGGAAAGCCAAGGTTCCGACCAGGTCACAGACAGAAAACAGCAAGACCAGACGCATCCATGGACCAACACTCACACACGCACACACACACACACACACACACACACACACACACAGCACAGACTGCACACCACCCCCTCGGATTCATATTCACTTGCTCATCCACATATGCATCTGTATTTAGCTAACATGAGTGATTTCTGTTTTTGTTGTTAAAATAGACGTAAGACACTTAATTTAGAAAGTTTGTGTTTTCTGATAGAAGTATGAGCTGCTTGAAATAAAGTGTGCCTGTTACTTTCTGTAATGTTCTGCGTGATCTCCAGTCTGCTCCTTTTTCCCCCATGAGGCTCAAAGTCTACTGAGGACATGAAGAGACACCACGGGCTACAGTCCTCCAAGTGCTGCTCTGTAAATAAGGGATCCCAGGGATTATACACGTGAGGGCTTATCTCTTCTCTTCTGTGATCCACTCACTTCTCAATAGCCCAGTTTATGCATCTCTGGAATTGATGTAAAGGAAGTGCATCCTGCTCTGCCCTATCCAGGTGGCGGTTACAGAAAAAGTCTCTCTTGGACATGAGATGGGAAAAAGTGGCCTGAAAATCAATTCTAAAAATAATCCTGAATGTGATAGACTATAGCCAGTCATTGTAGATCAATGCCAAGCTAGAGGTCAATCTCAGAACTACCCCCAATGGCACTGTCCCTGGATCATTCTCAATCAGCTTTTATCAGTGACCTTAAAGAGGACATTGAGAGCATCTTGATCACATTAATGGAGGACACAAATCTGGGAAGAGGAGATGGCCTGAGTCAGTGATACACATATACTGTAATTCTCCTACACCCATGGCAGGCATCATTAAGCAGCTGATCCACTGAGTCTGGACAAAGTCACAGAATCATTCTCCCTAAGGTGGTCCCGGCAGCCATCACTGATCAGGGACAGTCTTTGAAATGAAACTCACTTGCTATCCTCTGGCAAACCATCATAAGATGAAATTAAACAGAGGTTTAATGAAAGGACCTCCTCTTGGGTCTAAAAAATGAGCCATGCACATACAGATGGACCAACATTGTCAGTTCTAAGTTGCTGTATTACCAGTCCTGTTACTCACATGGAGGCTCGGGCCCACCCTGGCTGAGGCCAGTGAGGGCTAGGTCTGGGGAACCTTAGCAGCCCCGTCCTGATTGCAGTGAGAGGCTAGGGCTCTGTAAGTCACCAGTGTCTTGGGATGAGCTTAAGTCCAGGGTTCACAAGAGCATTTCTCTTGCCTTCACAGTGTGACACAATTGGCCTTTCTTCCTGGGTCCCTGGAAACCACTTTCTCTCCCAAGTTCTCTTAGGACTTATGCCTTCTCCTTTCTCCATGGTCTAAGTCTAAGATTTCCCCCTGAGTTCTTCAGCCCCTTTCCCCAAGGCTCACTCACCCCCACTTCTAGCACATCGTGTTTCTTGTTGATATCCTTGGTTAACAGTCTAGACTCTCCGCTGACTGAGAGACACTGGTTAGAAGTTCTCACCAATGCAGGAGCTCTTTTGTTCCCCAAAGGGCTTCCTCACATTGTACCTCTAGGTATTAACCCAGGCTGGGCCATAGTTTACCACCCTCTCTGGATGTCAGAGTGCTTGGGGGCAGGAGAGAATAAGGGAGTTGCCCTTGGCCAGACAAGGGTTCTTAGCCACTTTCCAACTCTAATGTTGGGCAGAGAATTTTTTTGTTTGTTTTGTTTTTCTTTTTGTTTTTGTTTTTTTGCGGTACGCGGGCCTCTCACTGTTGTGGCCTCTCCCGTTGCGGAGCACAGGAGCACAGGCTCCGGACGCGCAGGCTCAGCGTCCATGGCTCACGGGCCCAGCCGCTCCGCGGCATGTGGGATCTTCCCGGACCGGGGCACGAACCCGTGTCCCCTGCATCGGCAGGCGGACTCTCAACCACTGCGCCACCAGGGAAGCCCTCGGGCAGAGAATTTAACCTCTCTGAACCTCAGTCCTACTAATGGTAATGTTAATAGTTCTGAGGATTAAAGGATAATGTAGTCTTAATAGAGGCTTAATGTGTACTCCATGTACACTTGTGGTTTCAAGGTGGTGAAGATGTTTCTGCCCCTTTTCTCTTGAAACTTACCCCCAAGTAAGAAGGAGAGTAAAAACATCTACACGTACTCCATTCTCAATGAAATTAGGAGAAGCCAGCAATTTCATCTGCTATATAAAAGGGCAGAAGTGTGGTGGAGGAATATGGTAATGCCTTAGCAGAGGAGGGGAAGATCACGTTGAAATGTCTGCCAATCAACAAGAAGCAAAGCATTTTCCCCTGCAGAGCCTGAAGTTCTCAGGGGGTGCTGGATGCTGAGGATGGAAGATGGGGCTGAAGAGAGACGAAAGCAAGGGGCTGTTATGAGAAGTAACTCCTATCCTGGCCCCACAAAGCCGGGGGCCACAGACAGTTCTATAGGAGATAGGAGGTACTTTCTCTGGAGAAACATACAGACCACGCATAAGGATTGTGGCGATGAGGGTACCGATGGAAAATGGGCATTAAGTGAAATACTCATCCACACCCAAGGCCAGAAGCTAGACTTTACACAAGAGGCAGGAATTTGGAGGGTTCTCTGAAGAAAATGAAATGCCCCAAAGGCACTTGGAGGTACCAATGAAAATTACCCTACGATTATGCCCTTTCACAAAGAGCTTCCAATCAACTTTTAAAGACTTAATGTTTAATGGAAATGGACAATCTCCAACAAGAAAGACACAGATCAAAACAGAGGTAAGGGAGTTCGCTGGTGGCCTAATGGTTAGGATTCTGGACTTTCACTGCTGTGGCCTGGGTTCAGTCCCTGGCCAGGGAACTGAGATCCTGCAAAGCCCCACAGCGTGGCCAAAAAACAAAAACAGAAAACAAAGGTAAAAAAAGAACTAAAAAGAGAGAGCGTAACATTCTCAGGGAGCTAAGAGAAGCCACTTTATTTTAAAAATAAGACAATATACCTTATGATTATTTTAAAAAATCAGAACAGAAAAGTGCTTTTGAAATTAAAACAGTGATAGTTGATTTAATTTTTTTCAGTGGAAAGGGTTGGAAGCTAACATCAAAGAGATCTTCTAGAAAGGAGAATTTTTAAAAGACACAGGGATGGATTATAGGAGATAAAAGGTAAGAAAATGAGAAGCTCAGTCCAGGAGACCAAATATCTGGCTAATAGGAGTTCTAGGCAGAGGAGTGAAAAGAGAGGGGAGGTAAGTATCAATAGAAAAATGTAAGAAAATGCCCCAGATTGAGTGGTCCAGACCCATGCTCAGAGAAATGAATGAAAAAGATCTCCATCAAGGCATATCATTATGAAATTGCAGCATATCCGGGATAAAGGCAAGATTCTAAGGTTTTCAGAAAATCCCACTTAGATACAAGTGTTCATGAATGAGAATGGCATTAGATTTCTCAACAGTAACATTGGAACCTAGAAGATCCTGGGACAAAGCTGTCACAACTTTGAGTGGAAATGGCTTTTAATGGAAAATTCGAAAACTAAACTCTTATCTGTGAAGGTAGAATGAAGATGTTTTCAGATGTGCAGAGTCTCAAAAAATTTGCCTCCTTGCACCTTTGTCAGGAAGCTCTGTGCCCCACGAAGACAAGAGGGTAAACCAAGACAGAAGACGTGGAATATAGAAAATAGGTATCATCAGTTGCGGGGAGGCCGAGGAAACTCTTGGAGTTATGAAAAAAGATCTTAGCTCAAGAACCATGAAGCAAAGCCTGAAAAGCCACTACCACCACCAGTCCAGAATAGAGCAGGAAGTTGGAGACCTCAGATAGGAGGTGTCTGGGGACGGGGGGCGGGGAGTGGCTAAAGAAAAAGAAAATGACAGATTATTCTGACAGAGTTGACTGTGTGGAAACCTGTGTTGAGAATTGTTTTATAGTGGTTGGTGGGGGAGGGAAGATTTAGCTATAAATTCAAATAAGAAATGAAACAATTGTTATTAACTTGGCAGTGAACAATATTTATGTGATCATAACAGTTAAAAGCCCAAATATGGATTTAACCAAAATTAGTGTGATAACTATAAGTGGGAGGATGGAGGTGAAGAAAGGGGTACGAATAAAGCTAAAATCCTTTTATCATAATAGAAAATCAGTAGGTGAAATCCCAAATGGATGATTTGAGAGATAGCAGAATTCCCATAATCATCTGGAATTCTGGAGGTTAATCCCAGAGTTAAAGGGCCAAGAAAGTTGAAAGAGTTATCTATGAGAAGCAAGATTGGTTTGTGAGGGATGGAGGTGGGTTCACTGCCTTGTTTATGACTCTTTTAGCACTATTTGGCTTTTTTTTTTTTTTAAGTAGAGTTGATTTACAATATTGTGCCAATCTCTGCTGTACAGCAAAGTGACTCAGTTATACACATATAGACATTCTTTTTTTAACATTCGTTTTCATTATGGCTTATCACAGGATATCGAATATAGTTCCCTGTGCTCTACAGTAGGACCTTGTCATTTATCCATCCTATATAAGTTTGCGTCTGCTAATCCCAAACTCCCAGTCCTTCCCTCCCCCACCTGACTACCCCTTGGCAACCACAAGCCTGATCTCTATGTCTGTGAGTCTGTTTCTGTTTTGCAGACAGGTTCACTTGTGCTATACTTTAGATTCCACACGAGTGATATGGTATTTGCCTTTCTCTTTCTGACTTACTGCACTTAGTATGATAATCTCTAGTTACATCCATTTTGCTGCAGATGGCTTTATTTCATTCTTTTTTATGGCTGAGTAGTATTCCATTGTATATATGTACCACATCTTCTTTATCCATTCACCTGTGGAAGGACATTTAGGTTGTTTCCATGTTTTGGCTATTGTGAATAGCACTATTTGGCTTTTAAAATGTGTGTGTATTACTTTAATAAAAATAAGCATTCGTTTTAAAAATGAGAAAGGGCGTGCAGAACACCATCTAGTATGGTGCCTGGCACATAGTGGGTGTCAAAAATGTTTGTTGAACTGTACTGAGCTGTATTCGGACACAGCTAGAGCTCACTGCCCAAGCCCCTGTCCCAGGATGTCTAAGAATCAGACTCTCAGAAGCCTCTGTGGATTTTTTTCCCTAAGAAATTCCTTAAGAGGAAACTTAAGGGAGGGCTGGAGCTAAAGCCCGAAATCTTTTCAACACGTTGCACTTCCTGACTCTGTTCACCTCTCAGAGAATTCCAGAAACAGATTGAGGGTGGTGGGCACTGGGACTCAGAACTGGGATCTTGAAGCCTGGGAAGGGACTGAAAATCCCCATCTCTTCTCTGTGTTCCTTCCAACCAACTGTCCCCCCATTCAGCACACTCACATTGGAACTCATTCTTAGAGATACAGTAATGAGCAAGACAGACATAGTGCCTGCATTTTATGCTGAGGCATTAACTCATAGTTACTACGAAAGGCGAGTTTATTAAGTGGATATGTGAGAGCAGGACACCCACCCCAGTTCAGACTGTCAGATGAATGACGTCTGCTCTTTTAACTTCCCTGGACTCTGAAGCTAACTCTCATCTGATACGTTTTCAAGTCCCACCCCCCACCCCCAGTCTCTTTCCTCAGAACATACTTTATTTGTAAATCTTAAAACTAACGATAGTCTATGCGTGGTTTAAGCGACAAAACTGAGGAGTAGCAAAATTTTGGGTCCCAGAAATACTTAATAAAATAAAAGCAGCTACTAGTCATTGAGCACTTATGCTGGAACAGGCACCATGCTGTAAACATCACCTTTATTATCTAATGTAGGGGCAGGACAGGGATAAAGATGCAAATGTAGAGAATGGACTTGAGGACACAGGGAGGGGTAAGGGTAAGCTGGGACGAAGTGAGGGAGTGGCATGGACTTTATATATATATATATATATATATATATATATATATATATATATTATATTATTTAATCCTCATAATCACCCTATTAGGTATGTGCCTACTACCAAATGTAAAATAGATAGCTAGTGGGAAGCAGCCACCTAGCACAGGGAGATCAGCTCAGGGCTTTGTGACCACCTAGAGAGGTGGGATAGGGAGACGCAAGAGGGAGGAGTTGTGGGGACATATGTATATGTATAGCTGATTCACTTTGTTATAAAGCAGAAACTAACACACCATCTAAAGCAATTATACTCCAATAAAGATATTAAAAAAATAATAATATTCATAATAACCCTGTGAGATATATATATATATATATATATATATATATATATATATATAAAATATATATATATATATTACACATGCAGAAACTAGGGTTCAGAGTGATTAAGTAACTTATCTAAGGTCAGGTAGTAAGTGACTCAAAATCAATATTCTTACCCCTTTTTCCTCACACTTCCCTGTTTCTAGTAACACGGCCCAGAGGGAATGAACTTTGTTGAAACACACGTCACATGGTTAATGACTATTAAGTTTTCAGGCAACTAAGACCTCTAGGTCATTTTCCAGCATTAAGCCACGGTGGAAGCAGTGGGAGGGGCAGTAGCCCTCCAGAAAACGGGTGTCATCTGGAGCAACTCCTCCCGGACTTCAAGTTCTCCTTCAAGGCTCCCTCCTTCAGTTCTGTGTTGTTCATTCCTCACTATGACAGGGATTTCCAGTTGGCATCAAATATACATTTCTCCCTTCCCCCTTGGAATAGAACTCCCCTTTTCAGATTGGCACGTGACCACCCAGAATAGGCTACCTAGTTCTGGCCAGATGGGATGTAGGCAGAAGTGTTATGTGTGATTTCTGGAGATCGGAGCTACATTATGAAGTTGGTGGAGCAACAAGAGAGAAAAAGCTGAGCCTCTGGTGACCATGGTGGTGCCAGGCCAGCCCCGGAGTTCCTGTCCCTGGACTTTGTTGACATGAGAGGAAAGCAAACGCCTTTGGAAAGCTACTGTTACTTTGGGGTTCTTTCACACATTACCAAACCTAATCCTATGTGACATATGCTCAAAAATGAAATAGCACGGTTCCTTCAAGAAGACCTTCTTCTTTCTACTACTAGACGTTCTCAAGATTCGTTAACATCAACCTTCCATCTACCAATCCATTTATCCATCCATCCATTCATCATTCCTCATCCATCCGCCCATCCATCTTTCCATTTATTCATCACTTAGTAGACACTTATTGAATGCCTCTCTTGCACCAGGCATTGGATTAAGTCCTGAGTTACATAGTTGGGCAATCTTATTCTCTGCCCTCACAGAGCTGCCTATAAAGAAAAGCTCTCAACAAGGAAGGTTTTACTTCCATAACCATAGTGCCCAGCTGCTACTGAAAGAAAAGGAAAAAATTGGCTTAGTGGAGTCAGTCTCACCCATGAAACATATTTACCACTCGCTTCACTTTACAGGGAGAGAAATAGGCCTAGAGAATGCAAGAGTGGCTTATCTACTTTGGGGGGATTGCACCTTTCTGTCAAATGAAAGGGGCCAAGTTCCCATTCTCAGTCAGGAGGAGACAGAACCACGTTACTTACTTTAACAGAAATAATTTAATATAAATAAACCATTGTTAAATCTGTATTGAAAAACTGAAAGGGGAAAAAAAAAAAAAGAATTCCAAGGGTAACACAGAAGTAGCAACTGCAAAAAGCAGCTACCATCCAAAGAGAAGAGGGTGGAATTGTTAAAATGTAGAGGTCTGGAGGAGGAGCCTTGAGGAGCTGAAGCTCAGACACGAGGATCTGGGGAACAGGAACTGTTTTATTGGTGTTGGTGTCTCTGGGCCCAGAAAAGGTGCTCCATGGGGGTAGGAGCCCAGACCTTTAAGAAGGAAGCATCAGACTACTGGTGTTGATAATCTAAGAAGGTACAGTGAGACTGGTTCTGCAAGTACTGGAAAAATAGTAAACTGACTGCAATTGCTGCTATTGAACAAAATTGTCATTGCTACAGTGATGCTGATCAGAATAGGAGCCAAACAGGAATGAACAAGTCCCTTCTTCCTCCTCCAGCCTTGGGTCTCCCTCCAGTGCCCCTTCTTTACAGAGCCAGAGATCCAGCAGGCAAAGCAGAAATGTGGTTTGCAGAGTTTAAGGATTATTAGGAGTGGATTTGAAACCAAATAATGAAGGCCTAATAGCTGGTACATACCTCCTGTTATGGACTGAATGTTTGTGTAACCAGCAAGTCCATATGTTGAATCCCTAGTCCTCAATGTGAAGGTATTCGGAGATGAGGCCTTTGGGAGGTAATTAGGGTTAGATTCGATCAAGAGGGCGGGGCCCTCATGATGGGATTAGTGCCCTTAAAAGAAGAGACATCAGAGAGCTGGCTCTTCCTCTCCACATGCACACAAAGAAGAGGTCACGTGGTCATATGGCCAGATGGTGGCCCCCTACAGGCCAGGAGAAGAGGCCTCAGAATGAAACCTACTTGGCTGGCACCTTGACCTTGGAGGTCCCTGACTCTAGAACCATGAGAAATAAATTTCTGTTTTTCAAGCCACCTAGTTTATGATTATTGGTATGGCAGCCCCAGCAGACTAAGACATTCTGCAGTGACCTTGACATGGAAACTTTTCAAGGTTGGTGAAATGCTCTGAAGTTGTCAAATATGGAAGTGACCACATCAAGAGTTATCTTCTGAGACTCAGCTCAACCAGTTCTCTAGCACCCCAAGTCTTAGAGAAGAATGTGAAGGTCATCCCAGAGATTAAGCTTCCTTGGACAAGACATTTTTGCACAATGTTTCTCCAAATCTTCATTCTTCAGAAATCACCCATTGTCCTTCAGGAATCACCCCAGGAAGCAGGGAGGTTGGTTGGGGGATGATCAGGAGCTACTAATCAACAATCAAGTCGTCTTCTTTCTGCTTCATAAAGTCTCAAGGCTTAGCTTTAGCAGTTTATTAAATTACCAGAACGCCAAGAAAAATAGCTTTGATAACACATTTCTGTCTATGTATTATTTTTTTATAAGCCAGAGTGGAGAATAAAAAGGCTCCCTACCATTTAAAAGAGCATTTTTAAAATTAAAATGAGCATGTTAGAGGGATTATTTTTTTTAACTCAAAAAATAAGCCATTGATTCAGGATGTGATTACTCTTAGCCGAAATTTTATAGCTAAATCTTTGTTTGGTGTAAAGGAAGGAGGAGAAATGGTTTTCCTTGAGAGGTTTAAAAGTATATTCATTAGAACAGGTGAATGGGCAGTTCACTTTGTCCTCTAGTGTGGTTTAGTGTTACAAACACTGGTTTCAAGAATTATGATGTTAAAGAAGCTGAGATGGAATTGCCATCTAGGGGACCAGCTGGTCACCCAGATGGGGTCTCATGAGGGACACAGCTATGGTAAGAGCCCACAGTTCAGACTCTGCTTCTGAGCTTTGCAAATTCAAGAGCATTATCAGGGCCCTTAGATCTGACCAAATTCCTAGGTTGATGTATAAACCCAACTAAAATTTATTTCTAATGAGAGACCCCTCAGTAATTTTTGGCAATCACTGAGCTCCAGATATGAGACAGGCACCATGCTATGAATCCTAGATAAAATGGTAAACTAATTCCAGTCCCTGCCCAAGAAGAAAGAGCTTATGGTGTGGGTGACGGGGAGGGTGGAAGATATAAATAAATATAACACAAAATGTTTTTTATAAGAGTAGAACATAGTTGTGGAGATACAGATGATCGAAGTATTCATTTCCTATTGCTATGCAACAAATTACTCCAAAATGTAGTGGCTTAAAACAACAACAGTTGTTTCTGTGGGTCAGGAACGTGGGCATGGCTTAGTTGAGTCCTCTGCTTTAGCGTTTCTTATAGGCTACAATCCAAGTGTCTGCTGGGGCTGCAGTCTCACCGGAAGGCTCAGCTGGGGAGGATCCACCCCCAAAGTGAGCATTCATGAATTTGTTGGCAGGATTCAATTCCTTGCAGGGGTTTCCTTGGTTTCTTGCCACAGGGACCTTTCCATAGAGCATACCACAAAGGCAGAAAGCAAGCAAGAAGGCAAGAAAGAGTGCCAGCAAGGGTCCACTTACCTAATCATGAAAGTGGCAGCCTGTAATTTTGCCATATTCTATTCATTAGAAGTGAGTTACAAGGTCCAGCCCACACTCAAGAGGAAGGGAGTACATGAAGGCTAGGGAGCTTCCTGGAACAATGAAGCCAGAAAACAGAGTCATTAGTAGCAGTTCTAGAATCATTTGACTTGAATTCAAAGCCTGGATTCAAAACTCACAGTCTCTTCCTAAGTCTCTTCTCTAAAACGGACGTGTTTTATTCAACATACATTTATTGAATACCTACCATGTGCCAAGACCTGTTGAGAGATATGAGGATCAGCAGTGAACAAAACCAGGTCCCTGCTCTGATGGGGTTTGCAGCATAGTGAGGGAAGGAATGAACCTTACTGCTCTTATCAGAGGCATCTGAGTGGAGGGCAGCAAGGGAGTAAGATGCAGAGACCTGGAGAACAGAGCTTTCCAGGCAGAAGGAATTATAAAGGCAAGGAACAGTAATAGTACATAGTTCACATGGTTGTTGTCAAATTAAATAAAATACATGTTATAACCAGGGGTGATAAGGGCCATGCAGAAAAGTAAAAGAGTAAGGGCTGAAGAGTGGGGAAGTGAGTTATTCTTATCCTATTTTCTTTTCTTTTGGTAAGCTTTATTTTAAAATTATTTCAAATATATAGAAGTTGCAAGAATAGTTGACAAGAAGCTCCAGTATGCCTTTCCCTCAGGACTCCTAACTGTTAACCTTTTACCATTTTATTTTATTTTATTATTTATTTTCAGAACCATTTGACAGTAAGTTGCAGATATGGAGCCCCTTTTACCCCTAAATACTTCAATGTATATATTCTAAGAGCAAGCACATTTTCTTTACACAGCCACACAAGACAATTATCGAAATCAGGAAATTAATACTATTATATTTTTTGCAGACCTTATTACATTTTTACCAGTTGTACCAATCATGTCCTTTATACTTAAAAAAGAAAAAGAAAAAAAGCTGCTTTCTCTGGTCCAGGATCCAAATCCAGGATCACATGTTCCATTTAGTTGTCATGTCTCTTTAACCTCCTTTAATTGGGAAGAGTTGCTCAGCTTTTCTTTGTCTTGACATTTTTGAAGAGTCCAGGCTAGTGATCCCTCCATTGGGGCCTATCTGGTAAGACAGGAAAACCATGGAAGTAACATATCCTTCTTAGTGCATCATGTTAGGAGGCATATGGGGTATCATTATTCCACTGCTGGTGATGTTAACTCTGATCATTTAGATAAGGTGGTGTTTCCCAGCTTTCTCCATCATAATGGCTCTAATTTTTCCTTTAAAATTAATAAGTATTTTGTGGGGAGATACTTTGAGCCTATATAGCTATCCTGTTCCTCAACAAAATTTTATCCACTAATTTTAGCTCCACTTGATGATTCTTGCCTGAATCAATAACTAATATGATGGTTGCCAAATGGTGATGTTCTCATTCCGTCATTCCTTCTGCATTTATTAGTTGGTACTCTACGATGAACTATTTTTAGGTAGAGCCATCAGGGAGGGCATCTCTGAGGAGGTGACGTTTGAATGGAAACCAGAAAGGAGTAAAGGAACGAACATGAAGATTATCTGGAAGAGTGTGAGGCAGAGGAAACTCTAAATGCAGAGAATAAAAATAATATGTACTTCATGTGGCTGTTGTGAAAAGTCAATGCAAAACTATATGTAAAGGGTGGTGCACAGGTTTTAGAAATAATTCCACAAAAAGAAATGACTATTGTTATCGAATAGTGACATCTAAGCTAAGAGATCCAAAAGGGAAGAGGGGCGGGGTAGTAAAGTTGAAGGGGAGCTGGGGGAGTCCAACTGCAGTGGACAGAATTCTAAGATGATTCCCAAAGAACCCCATCCTTGTATAATCCCCTCTATCTCAAGGTGGGAGGAACCTGTGTATAGGATGGTATATTGCTTCCATGATTAGGTTATGTTACGTGGCACAGTTGACTGAGAAAGGAAGCTTATCTTCAGTGAGCCTGACCTCATCACATGAGCCCTTCAAAGGGACAATGCTCTTCTTGAAGAAAGAGATCAAAGTCAGAGAGATTCGAAGCACATGAGGTGTTTGACATGTGAGAAGTTCTCCATGGCTGGCTTTGAAGACGGAGTTGCCCATGTGACAGGGACAGGAGAGTGGCCTCTTGGAGCTGAGTGTGACACCCTGAGTGCATAGCCAACAAGGAATTGAGCTCTGATAACCACCTGAATGAGTTCGGAAGAAGACCCGTGAGGTCTGATGAGAATGCAGCCATCTGACACTTGGATTTCAGACTCACGAGAACCTGAGCAGAAAGCCTGGACTTCTGACCTACGGAAATCATGAGATGATAAATAGGTGCCATCTTAAGTTGCTACGTGTGTATTAATTTGTGATGCATCAATAGGACACCAACACACCTAGGGAACAAGGTTAAGGAAGATCTTGAAGAGAAAGAGGGCATGAGAACCCTGAGGAAAGAAAATAGCTCAGCTCAGCCAAAACAGTGCTGGAAAAAGGAGTGGGGCCATAGAGGTAGGCAGTCTGTTCAAGCAGCCCAGGTGTTCACATCACTCTAGTTCCGCATTTACTGAGGACCTTGGTGCCAGGTCTTGTGCCGAGACAGACTGGAGACCCAGAGATAAATAACACCCAATGATGCTCTCAAGGAGCTCGCAGCCTGGTGGAGAAATCAACTCAGTGGGTCATCAGAGGCATGGTGACTGGCATCTCTCACGGAGATTTTGTTCACACAGGTAACTCGGTGCCTAGAAGAGTGCCTTGTGCTTAGCCGGTGATAATAACTCTTTGTTGAGTTGAATGCAATTAAAATGATATTTCACCTCAGCAGGTGATTTTCAACCCGGGACCAATGTCTGTAGACATTTTTTGTTGCCACAACTACGGAGGTGCTACTGGCACCTAGTGGGAAGAGGTCAGGGACGCTGCTAAACATCCTGCAATGCACAGGACAGCCCTCCACAACTAAGAATTACCTGGCCCAAAACAGTGCCAAGGCTGAGAAACCATGATCTAAACAATGGTGAGAGCTGATGAAACCTTTGCTCTTCCCAGCAGAATACAATTCTCTAATGCTTGTTATTCTAATGCCTGTATCCTCTCGCTTGGACAAGATAGGATCCACAGTGAAATTCCCCTTTGCTGGATCCTCTCAGGGCTTTGTGAAGTTCAGCTTCCTTCTGAAGTTCAGCTTCCTTCCACTGGCATTTCTTACAATACTATCAATGTCATTGATTAGAATCCAGTGGACCTCTTGTGCTGTTATGCTCAGTCCCCAGCTTTGATTTGGGAGGTACCAAGTGGTATACTGGTCAATATTTGACAACCAGCTCTCAAAAAGATACACATATACTGTACATATGTACATACGTTTATTAAAATTCTACTGATATAAAGGATATGTTTCACACAATTTGCAAATAATTTAATATACAACACTAGTTATCATAAATTCCATAGGGCCAGTTGATTCTCATAGAATGCTTTCATCGTTTTTGCTGAACACTTGTGTCTATAGCCAACCTAAGGAAGCTTTGGTGAATGGTTGTAGTTCTGACATGAATACTGGTTGATATTTTCTTTTACATTAACGAGTGAGATGAAAGTGAAACCACAAAGGCATGCCGGAACGCCATTCGTTCATCAATGATGTGAGCGACTGCTTTGCTGAACCAGATAATCATTTTCAAATACTGGAAGAATAGTTCCTCAATTTTTATGCCATTCACAATGCAACATTTACAGACATGACAGGCTTTTAAGTTTAATCTGCATTATTGACATTTTCTTCATCACTTTCTTAAGTCCAGACAATCAACAGAACAATAAATCAAGTCCTGATTTGTAGCATTTTCTGATTTACATGGGTGTAAATACTCCCACCTTGGCCGATGTCAAGCCATCAACGTGATGTCACTGAATTGGGAAGAGATCGTCATCACACACCTTTATATGGTATTCCCACCATACAGATATAATAGAAGTAAGTAACTTTAAAAGTAGTAAAATGCAAAATAATTGGGAAGTATATGAGTCCTGAGTATTTGTTATCTTTGTTTTTAATAAAATGTATTTAATTGTAGGTTTAGAGAATTGAATTTTTAACAATGTCTGTGCTTAACAACCGGTTCACAAAATTCCAGAAAATTTAACAGTTGACTTTTGGAAGCTGGTATGGGCTGGTTCTAGCACATCTCTGCTTTACCTAGTCAGGGCCCTGTGCTGATAGTAAAGCTTCCTCTCTAATTAACACTTTAAACAGATGCACTCATGAAGAGTTATCTTATGTCTGAGTTCTGGGGATCATACACTGACTACACACACACAGTGTGAATGTAGTGACCACACAGGAGCCCATCCTGTCACCATTTCATGTCTGCCGGTCCTGTTGGCCTTATCAGCATAAGAAGAAGATATCTGACTTTTGTTTTAAACTGGTGGAGCCTCTTGGCTTTTCCTTGCCTGGCTCCCTGTGGGGTTCCCTTCCAGGCAGCAGTAGTGGTGAGCAGGACAGAGGAGGAAATGTGGCTTCCCAAATCCTTAATATATTAACACCGGCTGCCATATTCTTGCAGGAGAAACATGCAAGAAATTACCTCCTCAAGACAATTTCAAGGCTCAGTATATCCTTTTTTTTTTTTAACATCTTTATTGGGGTATAATTGCTTTACAATGGTGTGTTAGTTTCTGCTTTATAACAAAGTGAATCACTTATACATATACATATGTTCCCATATCTCTTCCCTCTTGCGCCCCTCCCCATATCCTCAAGTCTGTTCTCCAGTAGGTCTGTGTCTTTATTCCTGTTTTACCCCTAGGTTCTTTATAACTTTTTTTTTCTTAAATTCCATATATATGTGTTAGCATACGGTATTTGTCCTTCTCTTTCTGACTTACTTCACTCTGTATGACAGACTCTAGGTCTATCCACCTCATTACAAATAGCTCAATTTCGTTTCTTTTTATGGCTGAGTAATATTCCATTGTATATATGTGCCACATCTTCTTTATCCATTCATCCGACGATGGGCACTTAGGTTGTTTCCATCTCCGGGCTATTGTAAATAGAGCTGCAATGAACATTTTGGTACATGACTCTTTTTGGATTATGGTTTTCTCAGGGTATATGCCCAGTAGTGGGATTAAAGACCTAAATGTAAGGCCAGAAACTATCAGTATATTCTTTTATTGATCACCCCTCAGTGTCACCCCCATATGCTGTCATGTTTCATCCTCTCCCTAAACCCCTCCTATTTCCACCCAATTCCTTTTCAGCGTGGAGCTAGTTTGACTTCTTGTTGTTGTGGTCCCATCTGAAGGAGGATTTTCCATTTCTGTTGTAGTTAGCAGGAGGGGCAGAGCAAGTGGAGTGGTGGCCACATTGTTGAGCCTTTGCTTTGAGGTTCTCTTTTCTACTTATTTGGAATCCAGCCATGTCTGTGGCTCACTTCACTCCTGTGGTATCAAGGAGGTAAACACAGCATCCTCTGAATTATCCTGCCTGTTTTGTCCAATGCTTTAGTGAACTCTTCGTGCTTTCTTGAATTCCCTGTCTTAACAGATTTTAAAATTTTCCACCAGCTAAACACAAAACACAAATCATCCCTAAACATATTTAGTCACATAATCATACCTTATCCAGTACCAAACCTCTTACTAAATGTATTCAATGCACTTAATGCTTAACCTACAAATTCTCTTCTTCTAATGCAATGCGTTTCCCTCTTAGCCAATTTTAGACATTAAGGACATTATTTGCTTTATGGAAAGTATTTATTTATGCTTTTTAACAAACTTGAGTGAGTGCCAGGCTCTGGGCTAATGGTTGGGGATGTATCAGTGAATAAGAAATACAGACCTGTTCCCTCCTCTTATGGAGCTTTTAGTCTGATGGAGGAGAATGGCATTAAGCAAACACACACACACATATGTAGAGTTAAAATGGTGAATAGTGCTTTAAGGGCAAAGAGTGGAGCCCTGTGATGAGGGGATAGAGTTTGTACTGGGGGCTAGAGAAGGCATTCCCGGAGGATGAAAAGGACACAGCGAGAGACGTAGGGGCAGAGTGCGGGGAAGAGGGCTCAAGGGAGAGGGAACCTCTTATTCAGGACCTTAGGGAAAATGAGAAATCTCCAAAGCAGGGATGGAGGAGGTAAGGAGAATGACGTTAGCTGTGAGGTGGGCTCAGGTAAGCCTTGCTGCAGCTGGTATTCGAACCTCAATAAGCCGTTAAAGTCCTAAGGCAGGGGAGTGAGCGTCCAATCCACTTTCTAAAAAAGAGCCCTCTGGATGATAGGAAAGTGGATTTGGGGAATTAGGGCAAAAGGAGAAGCAGACGAGAGTTAGGAGGCGGCTGTATTCGTCCAGAATGGAGGTAATGGTGGTGTGAACTGTGGTGATTGCAGTGGGGAAGAAAAGAAATGGACAGATTTGAGGAAATATTTAGGAGGTGGAAATGACAATATGTGGGGGAAGCTGTCAGGGGGAGGGGATGAGTGAACAGGAAGTGTACAGGATGGAGGCTGGCAGGAAGAGGGGTTGTTTATTGAAAAGACTGTGTAGGCGCCAGCCTAGAAGGACAGTGTCTGACACAGAGGAGAGGCAGCTCTGCAGGAAGCAAGGAGAGAAACAAGATGACTTGAGCTAATTCCTTTCCTATCTCATTGGAAAGGACCAAGCAGACCAAGAGGTAATTTTCTGGTAATAAAATGTGCTGTTTTGCCTCCCAATCCCTCCGCTAGCCAACTAGTCCTCAATCTCACTCTCTTTGGCCATTCATTCAACAATTTTGACCAAGTTCAAACACTCCAAGACAGTGCTGCTTAAAGCGTCAGGCAGGGAGGATTAGGTGTTTACCGGATGGTTGCAAGTAGCATGGAAAATGACTTTTCAATGCTCTATGGGTATGTCATCACATCACATTGAATCACAGAGTGAGAAAGTTATTTCCTTTTCAATGCTTTCTTAGGCTTTTTGATTACATCAGGGAGAAAGGCTCAGTTTGGTGTTAGTATGTCTTTACACCTCTCTAAGACTTGATAATCTCTCTTTTCAACAAAGAGAGAACAAGGCCACAATCTCAAAGCATTTTAGCAGGCCACAGTCTCTCATTGGAATTTAATAACATTGTTTTATTTTCACTGTAAAAAAACGTTTAAGATTACCTCCTATTTACGGTAAGTAACACTCATTTTTCATTTACAGCAGTGATATAAATAAATTTATTTTAAAATAAGGCTGAGAGTACAAAAAGGGAGTGGTGATAATGCAAATTAAATAATAGCGCAAGTGGTACAGGAAGATGGCAAGTATCAGGGAGGAGCACGGTGATCAAATTCTGGAAAACATGGCATGACAATGGAGTGACAATTTTTATTCCTGCATCTGCTTTCCCTTCTTAGGGCAACAGTGCTTGATTTGCTTTGGTGAATCATCTCGCCCCTACTCTCAGACCACCATGCTCTCAGTAAAACTGATTTCATTCCTGGGTCCCAGGGAACAGCACTGGGTGTTCCATCACCTTGGCCAGTGATTGGCTTATAGATGGACACCTGACCCAAACCAGGCTAATCAGGCCCAGAGCTGGGATTTGAAACCAGGGAGTTGGGCTGCAGAGGTCATGCCCCAAACCACTGTACTGCCCTCTCTCCCATATACTGTGGCTTTTGAGCTGAGAGCTGAACGATGAATAGCAGAGTTAAAGATAGCAGATGAGGGAGGAGGGGACAATGTGATGAGGCTACAGATGTCCTCAGGGACCAGACTGCAGATGCCTTATAGACTTTGGTAAGAACCCCATTTTGTAAGCTTAAAATGGATTAAAGACCAAAATGTAAGGCCAGAAACTATCAAACTCTTAGAGGAAAACATAGGCAGAACACTCTATGACACAAATCACAGCAAGATTCTTTCTGACCCACCTCCTAGAGAAACGGAAATAAAAACAAAAATAAACAAATGGGAACTAATGAAACTTCAAAGCTTTTGCACAGCAAAGGAAACCATAAACAAGACCAAAAGACAACCCTCAGAATGGGAGAAAATATTTGCAAATGAAGCAACTGACAAAGGATTAATTTCCAAAATTTACAAGCAGCTCATGCAGCTCAATAACAGAAAAACAAACAACCCAATCCAAAAATGGGCAGAAGACCTAAATAGACACTTCTCCAAAGAAGATATACAGACTGCCAACAAACACATGAAAGAATGCTCAACATCATTAATCATTAGAGAAATGCAAATCAACACTACAATGAGGTATCATCTCACACCAGTCAGAATGGCCATCATGAAAAAATCTAGAAACAATAAATGCTGGAGAGGGTGTGGAGAAAAGGGAACACTCTTGCACTGCTGGTGGGAATGTGAATTGGTATAGCCACTATGGAGAACAGTATGGAGGTTCCTTAAAAAACTACAAATAGAACCACCATACGACCCAGCAATCCCACTACTGGGCATATACCCTGAGAAAACCATAATTCAAAAAGAGTCATGTACCAAAATGTTCATTGCAGCTCTATTTACAATAGCCCGGAGATGGAAACAACCTAAGTGCCCATCATCGGATGAATGGATAAAGAAGATGTGGCACATATATACAATGGAATATTACTCAGCCATAAAAAGAAACGAAATTGAGCTATTTGTAATGAGGTGGATAGACCTAGAGTCTGTCATACAGAGTGAAGTAAGTCAGAAAGAGAAAGACAAATACCGTATGCTAACACATATATATGGAATTTAAGAAAAAAAATGTCATGAAGAACCTAGGGTTAAGACAGGAATAAAGACACAGACCTACTAGAGCATGGACTTGAGGATATGGGGAGGGGGAAGGGTAAGCTGTGACAAAGCGAGAGAGAGAGGCATGGACATATATACACTACCAAACGTAAGGTAGATAGCTAGTAGGAAGCAGCCGCATAGCACAGGGAGATCAGCTAGGTGCTTTGTGGCCGCCTGTAGGGGTGGGAGGGAGGGAGACGCAAGAGGGAAGAGATATGAGAACATATGTATATGTATAAGTGATTCACTTTGTTATAAAGCAGAAACTAACACACCATTGTAAAGCAATTATACCCCAATAAAGATGTTTTAAAAAAAAAGAACCCCATTTTGAACTCCATCCAAAGGGCAATGGGAAATCCTTGACTGATTTTAAGAAGGAGGGTGGCAAGGCCTAGGTTTGTGTTTTTAAAGACCACTGTGGTTTTTGCATAGCACTTAGCATGGAGTCCAGCACCTAGTAAATGTGAGTATTAAACTGGAGAATGCCCAGTATGTGCAGCAGGTACAAAAGTGGGGCTCAGTAAATGTGCATCTCCACCCCCTTTGCCCTCTGCTTGTTCCTGAGGCTGCTTCTATCAGAAGGAGCCTCCAGAAAAGTGGAGTCTTAAGTAGGACGTAGCCTTGCCCAAGGGCACCGAAGTTTAAATGGAGACTGTTAGCTGAGGCCAAAGGCAGGAAGCAAAGGCGAGTGCTCTGAAACTTTCATAGTCACTGAACTTTGACAGTTAAAAAAAAGAGGGACCCGTGGAGTGAAGAGTTAATGAGGCAAATAGGAATTTTTTTAAAAAAAGGAAAGAAAGAAAAAGCAAAACCGGTGACTGATGGTTAAGGCAGGAAGTCTGACTTAACACAGGTTACTAGACTCAGGAGCGCTCCTTTTCTGGGTCATGGCCAAAAGGCAGACAACATGCTTCGGCTACAGGAAGCAAGGCTTGTCGGCTTGCCATCCCTGTCTGCACGTGGAAATGAATGCACAGCTACAGGAGGAAGATGAGAGTATAATTTGGAGATAGAAGTAGTCAAAGGAATTCAACTGAGAAATAACATCCGGGCACAAACTTAAGACATAAAAATAAAATCAATTTCACAAGACCCAGAAAGCCTGATTCTTGTGCAGTGCCCTCATAGAATCTCAACAAGCTTAGGCATCTCCAGTCTCCTAACCCCTCCCACCACCATGCCTTTGCTCCAGCCTCCGTGGAAATTTGCAGTCTCTCCATCCCTCACCTGCCTTTGTCCAGGGTGGCCTGGGGCCATCAGTCCTGCTGCTGCCCCCTCCCCATCCTAGGCCCTCTGGTCCAGAGGTCCACCTCACCGAGTAAAGGCACCTCCCGTGTGCCACCCCACCCCTCCTGGCCTCTGACTGCCTGGAACTTGGAGTGGCATCACCATCTCCGCTGACACCTGGACTGTCTCCCATGTCAGGGCAGTGCGGCTCAGTAATTAAGCATAGCATCTCAACCAGTATCTGGCGTTGGACAGACAGGCCTAGCGTTTTGAGTAGTGGCCAAGAGAGCAAGCTTTGGTGCCAGGTTGCTGGGGTCTAATTCCTAGCTTCCCCCACTTACCACCATAAAAATAAAATCAATGTGCTATCTTGGATAGGTTACCTCACATCCGTGAGCCTCAGTTTTCTCATCTGTAAAATGGGGATAAAAATGTTACCTACCTCTGGGAGCTGAGGGGTTTATGAAATGAATTCATATGTGTTAAGAACTGAGAACAGTTTTGGACAACTAGTAAGCATTTCGTGTATGTTAGATACTATTATTTGAATCCTCTCCCTGCCAGGTGCCAGCTGTGAAACCTCATGCACGTGATTTAGTCTAAGTTCCAGCTTCAACACTTACTTCCTTGTTCCCCTGCAGCCACGCATTCTCTCCCATGAGCAAACAGGAGTGGTTAACAGACAAGCCTTGTCCTCTAGGCTCAGAATGTTTTCTGTTGGTTGGGCCATGACCCAGATAATGAATACTCACCTGTATTTAGTAACTTGTGTCATTCAGTCTCTTTTCTCCCTGAAGGATTTGTCAGGAGCTACACTTTTATACTTCATTCCTTTTGCCTCCTTCTATCTCAAACTTTTGGTCAAGATTTCATGCCTGTTTTTTGGTTTTTTTTTTT
The DNA here is from genome assembly GCF_000442215.2 of Lipotes vexillifer. Lineage (NCBI taxonomy): Eukaryota > Metazoa > Chordata > Mammalia > Artiodactyla > Lipotidae > Lipotes > Lipotes vexillifer. The sequence continues at coordinate 6,960,161 of NW_006780610.1, read as the reverse complement.
TGAATGCAGAGTTTTGTGATTTCCAAAAGCAAAGCCCAGGCCATCTCAAGAATGGGGTTAATCATAGGATTACAGGAGATATTGCAGGCAGCCTGGATGAATGGCCTTGGCAACTATCAGAGCTGCAAATAGGGAGCCATCCTGGACTCCTTCCTTTCCTTCACCTCTGACATCCAGCTGGTCACTAAGTTCCATCAATTTGGACTCTTAAACATTTATAATTTTTAAGACAATTTTTAAGAGCAGCAAAATTGCGAGGAAAGTACAAAGAGTTCTCATTTCCCCTCTACCCACTCTTCATCTCCCACCAGAGTGGTGCATTGGTTACAATTGATGAACCTACATTGTCACATTGTAATCACCTAAAGTTCGCTCTAGATGTTGTTCATTCTATGCACTTGGACAGACGTAGAATGACATGTATCCATCACTATGGTATCATTCAGAGAATGTTTACTTCCCTAAAAATCCTTGGTGCTCCACGTATCCATCCCTCCCCCAACCCAAGTCTGACTTTTGAACGTCCCCTGAATATGCCTCTCTCTGCCATCTTCACCACCATCTGTCTAGCTCAGACCACCTGTATCTCTCATCCCATCACTGCAAAAGTCCCCAGAGACTGATGGCTCTGTCTCCAATAGGACTCCCCTTCTGTAATCCATCCTGCCTCTGTGGTGGCCAATGTGACCTTTCCAAAACAGAAACCTGACTCTGTCCTTCCCCTACTTAAAACCGTCTCATTTCTCCTCATTGCCTCAGAGGATGCCCAGACTTCAGTGAGGAGGATTATCACTCCCCACCTTTCATATCGAAAATGTTTCTAAACGCCTCCCTGCACCTCAGCCCATGACAGAGACTGTACTTTTCGTCACTGTCAAAAGGGAAAATGCATAATGCCCAAACATACTAGGACCATTAAGTGCATCTGAATTATAAAAATCATGGCAATATTTACTTACATCTAAAAATAGTAGCATATGTATTTACAGTCTTTATTCATTCAACAGGCAATATTTGGTGCACATAAGAATTTGAGAACTCCTTCCATATAACTTTATGATTCTCCCCAAAGTTCTCTGGGGGCTCACAGGATAAAAATAGTTGGCCTAGAACTTAAACTCTAAGATCTTTTTCCCTCTAGCTCTCCTAAAAGGCTTTTGGGCACACTGTCTTCCCATGTACAGCCAAGCTCCAGTTGTGGGAATCTCTTTGTTTCTTCAGGGCACCCCAGAACCTTCCACACCTTCTCAGAGGGTCTCTGCCTCCAACCTTCTCTCTGGCAAATCCCTACCCCTTTTAACCCCATCTCAAATGTCATCTCCTCTGACATTTTGCTACTTTTCCCTCTATACAAAACTCAATTAGCACCAAGCTTAGTGTGTTGGAATTATATGTTGATATACCTTTTTCTCCCTTTATAAACTTTTCATGGGAAGATACCTTGCCTGCTTCATCATCTTTGCACCTCATCCACTGACACAGCTCCTACAATTGGTAGTTGCTTGATAAATGTTGGACTGATGAGTGGAGGAAGGAACAGTCTCTAAAGAGATTTGATCTCATTGGTGCAGATGTGCTAATGGGAGAGAGCCAACAGGCTGTCCAAGGTAAAGGATGTGCATTTTGATAGAGCCCTGGAGGAGTAATAGATGTTGGGCCTCTCATGCCATCCAGGAGGATGGGTGGCACATGGCACCTTTGTATCAGAGGTGATTTTGTGATTGTGGCTTTAGAAGGGAACCTAGTGGACTGCTCATCGTCTTATGGAGAATTTGCCCCTGAGATCCCAGCTGCCTCAGGATAAAATGAACACCTGCTGGTAGCCAGCACCTTCACCGTCCATTACTTCCACTAGAAAAGCCCGCATGTGACAGGGATCTAACCTGTGTAGGATCTAATCTATTGTCTAACATCCTAGTATTCAGAGGAGATATTTGATGGAGAGAAGAGGCAGATGATATTAACAATATCCATGGATGATGGAAATGGTAGGGTGACGGCTGTTTCCCCAGCCAGCTACAGCACTACCTGCCACCACAAAATTCAACTCCAACCTGGAAGCAGGGTGGTAAGATCTATTCTGCTCAGGGTCCATAGATTCAGGGGTCTCAAGGGTCAAGAGGTTTGGGTTTAAGTTCCAGTTCTGCCATTGAAATGCTATGTGCTTTTAAAATTTTATATTCACAAATATTATATTCATACAAAAGAATAATTATAATGTATGTTTCCCAAGAAGAAGAATAAAAATCTGTGTTACCATCATTCAGCACAAGTAGAATATTGCCAACACCTCTAACTTTTTCTTCATGCCTCACTGCAAACCCATATTCCTTCCTAACCCTCCCAGAGGTAACCAGTTTATTGCATTTTATGTTTGTCGTTCTCTAGCTTTTCTTTATAGTTCTCCCACATACATAAGCATGTAGATGATATATATGTTTATGCACTTTAAATATGGACTCCAATCTGTTCTTTTTTTTTTTTCAATCAATGTTATTCATTCTCGTTGATGCTTTTAATAGCTATTCATTCGTACTGATGTATGAATATACTACAATTTTCCTGAAGTTGGGTCTTTGGGATGTTTCTAATTAATAGCTATTATGAATAAAGCTACTATGAATATTTAAGTATCAGTTTTTGTACAGGCAAATGTATTCAGATCTCTTAGATAAATATGTAGAAGTGGAATTGCTACGTTTATGGAAAATATAGTTAAACATTATAAGAATCTTCTGAACTGTTTTCCAAAATGGTTGTACCATTTTACATACCCACCAGGAATCTATGAGAGTTCTGTTGTTGCATTTCCTTGTCAGCACTTAGCATTATCAGTCTTGTTAGTTTTAGCCATTCTAATGGATGTCTAGAGGTATCTCATTGTGATTTTCATTTTTATTTTCCTGATGATTAATGACATTCAGCATTTTTTATGTACTTATTTTTCATTCATATATCTTCTTTGGAGAAGTGTCTGTTCAAATCATTTGCCCATTTTTTATTGTTTGTCTTTCTATTATTGAGTTGTAAGAATTCTTTATATGCTCTGTATACAAACTCTTTGTCAGATACCTACATGTGAATATCTTCTTTTAGTCTGATACTTGCTTTTAACTTTTTAATAACACCTTTGGAAGATCAGAGATTTTTAATATTTATGCAGACCCACTTGCCAATTTTGTTTTTATAGTTTGAATCGTTTGTGCCCTAAAAAATCTTTGCCATCCTTTAGATCATAAAGATTTTCCTCTAAAATTTTTATAGTTTTAGTTTTTATGTTTAGATATATGATCTTTTTCAAGAAAATATTTGTGGGTGGGGTAAGGTAATGGTCAAGGTGCATTTTTTTTCTGTATGTCTATCCAGTTGTACCAGCAACGTATGTTGAAAAGACTACCCTTTCACCGTAGAATTACCTTGGCGTCTATGAAAGAATAATGCCCCTCCCCCCAAAAGAAGTTCATGTCCTAACCTAACATAAGAATATGTTAGGTGAATATGTTGCTAATAGGATGACCTTAAAATAGGGAGATTATCCCAGATTGCTTGGGTTGACTCAATGTAATCACAGAGGTCCTTAAAAATGGAAGAAGGAAGCAGAATAGAAGTTAGAGGCATGAAATGTGAAAAGTACTTGACCTACCACTGCTAAATTTGAAGATGGAGAAAGGGGTCACAACACGAGGATTGAGGGCAGCCTCTAGTAGCTGGAAAAGGTAAGGAAACATTCTCCTCTAGATCTACTAGAAGGAACAGAGCCTTGCTGACACGGTGACTTTTGCCCAGTGGGACCTGTGCCGGATTGCTAATTTACAGAACTCTAAAATAATAAATTCACATTGTTTTAAGCCACCAAGTTGGTGGTAATTTGTTACAGCAGCAATGAAAAATTAATATAGTGCTATCAATTAACCATATATATGTGGATCTATTGCCATACTATTCCACTGATCAATACATTTCCCTGTCTTCCTTACTTTATATTCAGCTTTATATCAAATCTTGAAATCAGACAGTATAAAAGTCCTCCATTTGTTCTTTTTTACAATAGTCTTTGTTATTCCAGTTCCTTTGCATTTTCATATAAATTTTAGAATCCCCTTTTCAATTTCTGTATAAAAGCCTACAAGGGTTTTGATTAGGATCGCATTGAATCTATAGATCAGTTTGGGGAAAACTGACAAACATCATAAGAATATTAAGACCTGATCCATGAACATGATATATCTTTTCATTGTTTAGTCTTTTACACTTTCTGTCTTTGTTTTGTAGTTTTTAGTGCATAAGTCTGAATATATTTTATTAAATTTATCCCTATGTATTTCATGTTTTGTGATATGACTGTAAATGTCATGGTTTGCTTATTCCGATTTCCAATTGAAAGCTGGTAGTATATATAAGTACAATATATTTTGTATATTAACCTCGCTAAACTTGCTTATTAGTACTGGTGACATTTTGGGGTACGTTGCTTAGAATTTTCTACTTAGAGCCTCTTAAAATCCTCTTCTTGTCATTTTCTACTGCCTAGGACTGCTGGTACAATGTTGAACAGAAATGGTGATAATAGACTTCTTTGTCTTTTTCCCAATTTAGGAGGTAAAGCATTTAGTCTTTCACTACTAAGTTTGATTTAGGGTATTTTTTTGTTTGTTTTTGTTTTTTCTGTAGGGTATTTTTTGCAGATGTCCTTTTTCAGGTTGAGAAAATTCCTTTTTATTCCTAGTTTGCTGAGAGATTGTATCATGAGTAGGTCTTGAAGATTTCAAATGCTTTTTTCTATCTATTGAGGTGATAGTACGGTTTTTCTTTTATTCTGTTAATATGCTGAATTACACTGATTGATTTTTTTAATGTTAACCAATACTGCCTTCCTGGAATGAACCCCAATTAGTCAAGATGTATTATCTTTTTATATATTGCAGGATTAAATTTGCTAATGTTTTGTTAAGGATTTTGTGTCTATGTTCACAAAAGATATTAGCTTATAGTTTGCTTTTCTTGTAATATCTTTGTCTAGCTTTGGTTCATGATAATTCCAGACTCATAACATTATTTGGAAAGGGTTTAACTCCTATTCTATTTTCTGAAAGGTCTTGTGTATAACTAGTATTATTTTTCCCATCAATATTTTATAGAACTCAAAGTCATCTGGACCATGTGTTTTCTTTGGGGGAAGACTTTAAGGATTCAATTTCACTAATAGGTATAAGACTTTTCAGATTCCTTGCTTCTTTTTATGTGAGCTATAGTATAATTTGTCTTTCAAGGAATTAGCCTATTTTACCTAAAGTATTGAATTTGATAGCATAAAGTTGATAACAATATTCCCTACATGATATGTAGTGGTGGTCCCTCTTTTATCCCTGATATTGGTAATTTGTACCTTCTTCTTTATTTCTTGATCAATCTCACTATGGTTTTATCAACAATTATATTGTTGATTTTACTATTTTCTCAATTTTCAGTCTGCTTCCTATTTTATTAATTTCTGTTCTTATCTTAATTATTTCTTTCCTTCTACTTACTTTGTTCTTAATATGTTATGCTTTTTTATTTTCTGAAGATGAAAGCTTAGAAAACTGATTTTAGACTTTTCTTCTTTTCTAATGTAAGCATATAAATTATACATTTTTCTTGAAGCACTCTTTTAGTTTCATTTCACAAATTTTGATATGTTTTGTTTTTGTTTTCATTCATCTCAAAATACTTTCTAATTTCTCTTGTGATTTCTTCTTTGATATGGATTATTTAGAAATCTTCCTTCAATTTTCAAATATCTACAGATTTTCCAGGCATATTTTTACTACTAACTTGTCATTTAATTCCCTGTATTCAGAGAACATCCTCTATATGATTTCAATTCTTTTAAATTTGTTAGGATTTGTTTTATGGTCTAGCACATGGTTAAAATTTGGTGAAAGATCCATGTACACTTGAAAGAATGTGTGGTCTGCTGTTGTTGGAAAGAATGTTCTATAAATGTCAATTATCTCCAGTTTTTTTTGTTTGTTTTTGTTTTTGTTTTTGTTTTGTTTTTGTTGTTTTTGTTTTTGTTTTGTTTTTGTTTTTTTTTTGTTTTTTTTGTGGTACGCGGGCCTCTCACCGTTGCGGAGCACAGGCTCCGGATGTGCAGGCTCAGCGGCCATGGCTCACGGGCCTAGCTGCCCCGCAGCATGTGGGATCCTCCTGGACCGGGGCACAAACCCGTGTCCCCTGCATTGGCAGGCGGACCCCCAACCACCGCGCCACCAGGGAAGCCCCTCCTTATTGCTTTTTGATCTGGGTGATCTATCCATTATTGAATGTGAGGCATTGAAGTCTCTTACTATTACTGTGTTGCTACTTTTTTTCTTCTTTCAGATCTGTCAATGTTTGTTTTATTTATTTAGACACTCTGATGTTGGGTGTAAAAATATTTATAATTGTTATACTTGCCTGTTGAATTGTCTCTTTCATCACTACACATCGATAATTACCTTCTTTGTCTCTCATGATAGTTTTTGACTTAAATACTATTTTCTTTGATATAAACATAGCCACTTCTGTTCTCTTTGGATATCATTTATATGGAATATCTCTTTCCATCCCTTCACTTTTAGTTACATGTGTCCTGAAATCTAAAGTGAGTCTGCTGTAGACAGCACATAGTTGGATATTGCTTTTTTTTTTTTTCTTGCGTTATGCGGGCCTCTCACTGTCGCGGCCTCTCCCATTTGCGGAGCACAGGCTCCGGACGCGCAGGCTCAGCGGCCATGGCTCACGGGCCCAGCCGCTCCGCGGCATGTGGGATCCTCCCGAAACGGGGCACGAACCCGCGTCTCCTGCATCGGCAGGCGGACTCTCAAGCACTGCGCCACCAGGGAAGCCCTGGATATTGCTTTTTTAAAAATCAGTTCAGCCACTCTACATTTCTTGATTGTTGAGTTTAATCTATTTTCCTTTAAAGTAATTGTTGATAGATTAGGCCTTACTATTGCCATTTTGTTGGTTGTTTTCTGTCTGTTATGTAGCTCTTTTGTTCTTCTCTTGCTGTCTTCCTCTGTGATATGATTTTTTTTGCAGTGATATACTTGGTTCTTTCATCTTTATTATTATTTTTAAATGTACTATAGGTTTTTTCTTTGTGATTGCCATGAGGTTTTCATGAAACTTCTTATACTTATAACAGTCTATTTTAAACTGATAACAATTACATACCAAAACTCTTCAGTTGTAACAATTTGTAGCAATTCGTGCAAAACTCTCTACACTTCTACTCCCCCTGACATTATGTTATTGATGTCAGAATATACGACTTTTATATTGTGTATCCTTTAATAAATGTTGTGGCTATAGTTATTCTTAATACGTTTATCTTTTATACTTGAGTTCAAAGTGGTTTGGGCAACACCAATACAGTATTACATTATTCTGTATTCGTCTATATATTTGTCTTTACTGATGAGATTTATACTTTCATGTTACTGTTTAGTATCCTTTCATTTCAACTTGAAGAATTCTTACCACTTCTTGTAAGACTGGTGTAGTGGTGACAAAATTCCTGTTTTTATTGGTCTGGGTAAGTCTTTATATCTCCTATATTTTAAAAAGACAGTTTTGCTGGGTCTAGCATTCTTGTTTTGCAGGTTTTTCTTTTAGCACAATATAGTATCCCATTCTTTCCTGACCTGTAATGTTTCTTATGAGAAATATGCCGATCGTCTTATGGAGGTGAGCCCTTTGTATGTGATGAATTGCTTTTCCCTTGCCACATTCAAACTTCTCTCTTTATTATTGACTGCTGACAATTTAATTATAATGCATCTTAGTATAGATTTCTTTAGGTTCAACATATTTGCAGTCATTTAGGTTTCATGGGCCTGGATGCCCATTTCCCTCCCCAGATTTGGGGAGTTTTAAGCCATTGTTTCTCTGAATAAGCTTTCTACCCCTTTCTTTTCCTCTTCTCCTTCTGGGACTTCCATAATGCATATATTGGTTATCTTAATGGTGTTCTATAAGTCTTATAGGCTTTCTTCACTCTTTTTCATTTCGTTTTGTTCTTCTGACGGGACAATTTCAAATGACTTGTCTTTGAGTTCACTGATGCTTCTACTTGATTAAGTCTGTTGTTGAAGCTCTTGATTGAGCTTCAGTTCAGTTATTATATTCTTCACTTCCAAAATTTCTGTTTGATTCCTTTAATGGTTTCTATCTCCTTTTTGAACTTCTCGTTTTGTTCATGTATTATTTTCCTGGTTTCATTTAGTTGTCTGTGTTCTCTGTAGCTCATTGAGCTTCTTTAAGGTGATTATTTTGAATTCATTCTCAGTCAGTGATGGATGTCCATTTCTTTAGGGTAAATTACTGATACTTTATTTTTGCCCTTTGGTGCCTTATGTTGGTATCTGCACATTAGAAGAGGGAGTAACTTCTTTCAGTCTTTACAGAATGGCTTCAGCAGGGAAAGCCCTTCACCAGTCAGTGTAGCCAGAGATTCTGGGTGGGCCAGGTGACAGAGCCTATGGGCAAGGTAGAACCATAAATGGGGTCTACAGGTGGGCAGGACTGACACTGGGCTCCACATGTGGACTTGCTACCTATTACATGGGAGAATTCTTAAGCCAAAGGGGTCTCTCTTGGTGCTTCTCTGTACCAAGTTGGGGGAGGGGTGATGTGGGTGCAGTGAAATCGTTCTTACCCTTTTCAATGCATCTTTTCTCATTCTGTGCTTCACTGAGGTGCTGTGATCTCTCACCTGGATTCCAGAGCTCTCATAAAGTATTTTAACTGTGGATGGCTATTAAATTGACATTTTTGTGGAGAGGCAAGGGCTGGAACCTCCTATTCCTCCATATTGCTGATGTCACTCCAGGCTTTGTTTTTTAAATCCAGTCGGACAATCTCTATCTTATAATTGGAGAGCCTAGAATATTCACACTTAATGTAATTAACAATATGGTTGTGTTTAAATTTACCATCTTGCAATTTGTTTTGTATTTGTCCCATATGTTCTTTATTTCATTTTCTCCTTTTCCTACCTTCTTTTATATTGAGTTTTAAAAAAATGTTCTATTTAATTTCCACTTTGGCTTACTAACTATGTTTCCATGTTTTTACAAAATTTTTAGTGGATGCCCTGGGATTTACAATATACTTCTTTAACTTACTGCATCTGATTCAAGTAATATATAATACATGACCTTTCCACATTGTGGGTTGATTGCCTTAAGGAGACTGTTAGTATATATATGGATATTAAAGGAGATTCTGAGAGGTCAGAAAGAAAAGAGGAGAGCTGAGGAGAAAGATTCTATTGTCTTAGCACATATAGCAGCATGAACAGAATTTTGCTAGAAATATGAATGTTAAAGATGCTTTTGGTGAGCTCTCATACAGAAATGAAGGTCATGTTATTGAAAATTGGAGAAGCACTTGTAAATAATAAACCTGGATATTTAGCTGAGGAAATTTCTAAGCAAAGTGTTGAAGATGAAGCAGGCCGTCTCCTTGCTATGAGTGGAGATAAATAAATTGAAGGAACTAATAGGCAACAACAAACCAGCACTTGACAATTGGGAAGAATCTCAGCCTATCCAGATATGATGCTCTGGAAATGGAGTTAAGGGTGTGACTGGACAACAGTTGACTAAAGAGACTAGGCATGGGACTCATGGATCCAATCAACCATCTCAGCAGAATCCAGGAATAGAGATGTAGTTATTCAGGAAGGATATGGGAGGACTGTCTTGTCTAATGACTTGATCTTTCACAGATTTCATGTTAGACTAACATGAGTTTTAACAATTTTTTATCAACAGAAACACTGCAGACCTGGACTGAAAGAGACAGTGATAGGATGAACTGAAGGAAGAATTACTTCAAGGACAGAGCCACAAATGCTGAGGTCAGTGAGGCTGCCACTGCCACCACCAAAGGCCCAAACAGCAGGGGCAAATCTGCCACCCAGGATGGAGGGTGGGTCTGAAGGGCAAAGCATCAGGCCAGAAAGGACTCTTGACTAGTCTCAAGTCATAAAATTTAATGGAATTTTCCCTGCTAGGGTTTGGACTTCATTGGGACCTATGACCTTATATTTTTTTTCCTTCCAATTTCATCCTTTTGGAATGGAAATGTCTATCCTGTGCCTGTGCCTCCATTGTAGTTTGGAAACTGATGATAGGTTCACAGATAGAGAAGAATTTTGTCCCAGGATGAATCATATCCCATTTCACCCATAACTGATTTAGATGATATTTAAATGAGATTTTAGACTTAGATGATGGAATGGGTTAAGACTTTTGGACATGTTGGGGTGGGGTGAATGTGTTTTGCGTAAGATACGAATTGGGGAGCTCTAGAGGGCAGCAGTTATGGATTGAATTGTGCCCTCCTCCTATATTCATAGCTTGAATTCCTAACTCCCACCACCTCAGTATGTGACCTTATATGGAAATAAGGTTGTTTCAAGTATAATTAGTTAAGGGGAGGTCATACTGGAGTAGAGTGGGTCCCTGATCTAGTATGTATGACCAGTGGGGAAAATTTGGACACAGTCATTATGAACACAGGGAGGGCAACATGTGAAGATGAAGGCATAGATTAAAGTAATGCTTCTACAAGCCAAGAATGCCTAAGATTGCCCGCAAACCACCAGAATCCAAGAGGGAAGCATGGAACGGAGTCTTCCTCACAGGCTTCAGAAAGATCCAATCCTTCTCACACCTTGCCTTGGACTTCTAGCCTCCAGAACTGTGAGACAATACATTTCTATTGTTTAAGCCGCATAGCAGCCCCAGCAAACAAATATAAACAGTATGTTTTTATTTTTCCTTTCCCTTTCTTTGTGTTACTTATGACATACATTTCATTTTTATGGGATTAAAAATCCAGTAATATGTGGTTATTAATTTTAATTTAAGGAGTCAACTATCTTTTAAAGAAATTAACTTCATTTTTTGAAAGTCTTAAGGGTGTAACATTAGAATTTTTTTCTAATTCCTTATGAAACTGAGCATCTGCTTTTTCATGTTGTTCATTTTTGTTTCCACATCTGTCAAGTGGCTAACTCCTCATGACTTTGCCTATTTTTCTATGAGGTTTTTCTGTTTTTAAATTTTTCCTTATTGATTTGTGGAAATACTTTATATATGCTGAATACTAATCCTTTGAGGCTTTCCTAATTGGTGATTTTTTTTCTTTATGGGCTCTCATAATAAACAAAAAGACTTAATTTCAATGAGTTGAATTTATCTATATTTTCCTCTATGAGTTGTGCTTTTGGAGTCTTAGAAATATTTTGCAACTCTGATGTCTTATAGATATTATTTTCTATTATTTTTCTAAAAGTTTTATAGTTTCTCCTTTCATACAAAATATGTAATATATCTAGAATTGATTTTTGCATGTTATTTGAGACAAGATTTCAGCATACAATTTTTGTGCAAGACTATAATTCTCCCAAAAAGATTTAAGGAAAAGGCCTTCCTTTCCCTGCTCATCTGCAATTCCACTTCTTACATATCAAGTTTCCAAATATTTGTGGGTCTGTTATTGGGCTCTCCAATTTGTTCCATTGTCCTGTTCAATTTATTTGTCCCTGTAATAAAAGGACATAATTATGATAATTTCACAACACATATTTTATCTGTTACAATAAACCTGCCACACTAATTTTCCTTTTCAGGATTGTCTTCTGATTTTTCACACAAATTTTAGAATCAACTTGTCAGGTTCCATGAAAAGCCCTATTGGAGGCATTCACAGAGCCAGACCCCCGGGCTGCAGGAGGAGAACCTGAACACGAAGAATCACAAAGTTTGCACAAAAACTTGTGAGAAATAGGACATTTGAAAACACTTCTCAGGGGGATCTTCAAGATGGCAGGGGAGTAAGACATGAAGATCACCTTCCTCCACAAATACATCAAAAATACATCTACCTGCAGAACAACTCCTACAGAAGAACTAGTGAACACTGGCAGAAGACCACAGACTTCACAAAAGGCAAGACACACCCCATGTAACTTGCTGTGTGGCAGACAGAGTCTTGGTGCTCCGGCTGGGTGCCAGGCCTGAGACTCTGAGGTGGCAGAGCTGAGTTCAGGACATTGGTCCACCAGAGATCCCTCAGACCCATGTAATATCAAATGGTGAAAGCTCTCCCAGAAATCTCCATCTCAAAGCTAAGACCCAGCTCCACTCAATGACAAGCAAGCTACAGTGCTGGACACTCTATGCCAAACAACTAGCAAGACAGGAACACAACCCCATCCATTAGCATAGAGGCTGCTAAAAATCATACTAAGTTCACAGACACCCAAAAACACACCACTGGACAAGGTCCTGCCCACCAGAAAGACAAGATCCAGCCTCATCCACCAGAACACAGGCACCAGTCCACTCCACCAGGAAGCCTACACAATCTACTGAACCAACCTTACCCACTGGGGGCAGACACCAAAAACAATGGGAATTATGAACCTGCAGCCTGTGAAAAGGAGACCCCAAACTGAGTAAGTTAAGCAAAATGAGAAGACAGAAATACAGAGCAGATGAAGAAACAAAGTAAAAACCCACCAGATCAAACAAATGAAGAGAAAATAGGCAGTCTACCTGAAAAGGAATTCAGAGTAATGATAGTAAAGATATCCAAAATCTTGGAAATAGAATAGAGAAAATACAAGAAACGTTTAACAAGGACCTAGAAGAACTAAAGAGCAAACAAACAATGATGAACAACACAATAAATGAAATTGAAAATTCTCTAGAAGGAATCGATAGCAGAATACCTGAGGCAGAAGAATGGATAAGTGACCTGGAAGATAAAATAGTGGAAATAACTACCACAGAGCAGAATAAAGTACAAAGGATAAAAGGAATTGAGAACAGTCTCAGAGACCTCTGGGGCAACATCAAACACACCAACATTTGAATTAAAGGGGTCCCAGAAGAAGGAAAAAAAAGGGGACTGAGAAAATATTTGATGACATTGTAGTTGAAAACTTCCCTAATATGGGAAAGGAAATAGTCAATCATGAGCACACAGAGTCCCATACAGGATCAATCCAAGGAGAAACATGCCAAGACACATATTAATCAAACTATCAAAAATTAAATACAAAGAAAAAATATTAAAAGCAGCAAAGGAAAAGCAACAAATAACATAAAAGGGAATCCCCATAAAGTTAACAGCTGATCTTTCAGCAGAAACTCTGCAAGCCAGAAGAAAGTGGCAGGACTTATTTAAAGTGATCAAAGGGAAAAACCTACAATGAAGATTACTTTACCCAGCAAGGATCTCATTCAGATTCAACAGAGAAATTAAAACCTTTACAGACAGGCAAAAGCTATGAGAATTCAGCACCATCAAACTAGCTTTACAACAAATGCTAAAGGAACTTGTCTAGGCAGGACACACAAGAGAAGGAAAAGACCTACAATAACAAACCCAAAACAATGAAAAAATGGTAATAGGAACATACATATTGATAACTACCTTAAATGTAAATGGATTAAATGCTCCAACCAAAAGACATAAATTGGCTGAATGGATACAAAAACAAGACCCATATATATGCTGTCTACAACAGACCCATTTCAGACCTAGGGATACATACAGACTGAAAGTGAGGGGTTGGAAAAAGATATTCCATGCAAATAGAAATCAAAAGAAAGCTGGAGTAGCAATTCTCATATAAGAAAAAATAGACTTTAAAACAAAGACTATTACAAGAGACAAAGGACACTACATAATGATCAAGGGATCAATCCAAGAAGAAGATATAACAATGGTAAATATTTATGCACCCAACATAGGAGCAGCTCAATACATAAGGCAAATGCTAAAAGCCATAAAGGGGAAATCAGCAGTAACACAATCATAGCAGGGGACTTTAACAGCCCACTTTCACTAATGGACAGATCATCCAAAGTGATAATAAATAAGGTAACACAAGCTTTAAATGATATGTTAAACAACATGGACTTAATTGATATTTACAGGACATTCCATCCAAAAACAACAGAATACACTTTCCTCTCAAGTGCTCATGGAACATTCTCCAGCATAGATCATATCTTGAGTCACAAATCAAACGTTTGTAAACTTAAGAAAATTGAAATCATATCAAGTATCTTTTCTGATCACAATGCTATGAGACTAGATATCAATTACAGGAAAAAAATTGGTAAAAAATACAAACACATGGAGGCTAAACAATACGCTACTAAATAATGAAGAGATCACTGAAGAAATCAAAGAGGAAATCAAAAATTACCTAGAAACTAATGACAATGAAAACACGATGACCCAAAAACTATGGGATGCAGTAAAAGCAGTTCTAAGAGGGAAGTTTATAGCAATACAATTCTACCTCAAGAAACAAGAAAAATCTCAAATAACCAACCTAACCTCACATGTAAAGAAATTAGAGAAAGAAGAACAAAAAAGCTCGAAAGTTAGCAGAAGGAAAAAAATCATAAAGATCAAATCAGAAATAAATGAAAAATAAATGAAGGAAACGATAGCAAAGATTAATAAAACTAGACGCTGGTTCATTGAGAAGATAAACAAAATTGATAAACCATTAGCCAGACTCATCAAGAAAAAGAGGGAGAGGGCTCAAATCATTAAAAATAGAAATGAAAAAGGAGAAGTTACGACACCGCAGAAATACAAAGCATCCTGAGAGACTACTGTAAGCAACTCTATGCCAATAAAATGGACAACCTGGAAGAAATGGACAAATTCTTAGAAGAGCACAACCTTCTGACGCTGAACCAGGAAGAAATAGAAAATATAAACAGACCAATCACAAGCACTGAAATTGAAACTGTGATTAAAAATCCTCCAACAAACAAGAGTCCAGCACCAGATGGCTTCACAGGTGAATTCTACCAAACATTTAGAGAAGAGCTAAACCCTATCCTACTCAAACTCTTCCAAAATGCAGCAGACAGAGGAACACTCCCAAACTCATTCTACGAGGCCACCATCACCCTATACCAAAACCAGAAAAAAGATGTCACAAAAAAAGTACAGGCTAATATCACTGATGAACATAGATGCAAGGATCCTCAACAAAATACTAGCAAACAGAAACCAAAAGCACATTAAAAGGATCATACAACATGATCAAGTGGGATTTATCCCAGGAATGCAAGGATTCTTCAATATATGCAAATCAATCAATGTGATAAACCATACTAACAAGTTGAAGGAGAAAAACCATATGATCATCTCGATATGCAGAAAAAGCTTTTGACAAAATTCAACACCTGTTATGATAAAAACCCTCCAGAAAGTAGGCATAGAGGGAAGAACATAATATGACAAACCCACAGCCAACATTGTTCTCAATGGTGAAAAACTGAGACCATTTCAACTAAGATCAGGAGCAAGACAAGGTTGTCCACTCTCACCCCTATTATTCAACACAGTCTTGGAAGTTTTAGTGAGAGCAAACAGAGAAGAAAAAGAAAGGAAAGGAATCCAAATCTGAAAAGAAGAAGTAAAACTGTCACTGTTTGCAGATGACATGATACTCTACATAGACAATCCTAAAGATGCTACCAGAAAACTACTAGAGCTTATCAATGAATTTGGTAAAGTAGCAGGATACAAAATTTATGCACAGAAATCTCTTGCATTCTTATACACTAAAGATGAAAATTCTGAAAGAGAAATTAAGGAAACACTCCCATTTACCATTGCAACAAAAAGAAGAAAATACCTAGGAGTAAACCTACCAAAGGAGGCAAAAGACCTGCATGCAGAAAACGATAAGACACTGATGAAAGAAATTAAAAATGATACAAACAGATGGAGAGATATACCATGTTCTTGGATTTGAGGAATCAACATTGTGAAAATGACTATACTACCCAAAGCAATCTACAGATTCAATGCAATCCCTATCAAACTATCAATGGCATTTTTCACAGAACTAGAACAAAAATTTTCACAATTTGTATGGAAACACGATAGACCCCAAATAGCCAAAGCAACCTTGAGAAAGAAAAACAGAGCTGGAGGAACCAGGTTCCCGGACTTCAGACTATACTACAAATCTACAGTACTCAAGACAGTATGGTACTGGCACAAAAACAGAAATATAGATCCTTGGAACAGGATAAAAAGCCCAGAGAAAAACCCACGTACATATGGTCACCTTATATTTGACAAAGGAGGCAAGAATATACAATGGAGAAAAGACAGCTTCTTCAATAAGTGGTGCTGGGAAAACTGGACAGCTACATGTAAAAGAATGAAATTAGAACACTCCCTAACACCATACACAAAAATAAACTAAAAATGTATTAGAGACCTAAATGTAAGGCCAGACACTATCAAACTCTTAGAGGAAATCATAGGCAGAATGCTCTATGACATAAATCACAGCAAGATCTCTTCTGACCCACCTCCTAGAGAAATGGAAATAAAACCAAAAATAAACAAATGGGACCTAATGAAACTTCAAAGCTTTTGCACAGCAAAGGAAACCATAAACAAGGCAAAAAGACAACCCTGAGAATGGGAGAAAATATTTGCAAATGAAGCAACTGACAAAGGATTAATCTCCAAAATATACAAGCAGCTCATGTAGCTCAATATCAAAATATCAAACAATCCAATACAAAAATGGGCAGAAGACCTAAATAGACATTTCTCCAAAGAAGATATACAGATTGCTAACAAACACATGGAAGGATGTTTAACATCAGTAATCATTAGAGAAATGCAAATCAAAACTACAATGAGGTATCACCTCACACTGGTCAGAATGGTCATCAAAAAATCTACAAACAATACATGCTGGAGAGTGTGGAGAAAAGGGAACCCTCTTGCACTGTTGGTGGGAATGTAAATTGATACAGTCACTATGGAGAGCAGTATGGAGGTTGCTTAAAAAACTAAAAATAGAACTACCATACAACCCAGCAATCCCACTACTGGACGTACACCCTGAGAAAACCATAATTCAAAAAGAGTCATGTACCACAATGTTCATTGCAGCTCTATTTACAATAGCCAGGACATGGAAGCAACCTAAGTTTCCATCAACAGATGAATGGATAAAGAAGATGTAGCACATATATACAGTAGAATATTACTTAGCCATAAAAAGAAACGAAATTCAGTTATTTTTAGTGAGGTGGGTGGACCTAGAATCTGTCATACAGAGTGAAGTAAGTCAGAAAGTGAAAAACAAATATCATATGCTAACACATATATATGGAATCTAAAAAAAAAAAAGATCATGAAGAACTTAGGTGTAAGACGGGAATAAAGATGCAGACCTACTAGAGAATGGACTTGAGGATATGGGGGGGGGGAAGGGAAAGCTGGGACAAAGTGAGAGAGTGGCATGGACATACATACACTACCAAATGTAAAATAGATAGCTAGTGGGAAGCAATCACATAGCACAGGGAGATCAGCTCTGTGCTTTGTGACTGCCTAGAGGGCTGGGATAGGGAGGGTGGGAGGGCAGGAGATGCAAGAGGGAAGATATATGCAAGAGGGGGATATATGTATATGTATAACTGATTCATTTTGTTATACAGCAGCAACTAACACAACATTGTAAAGAAATTATGCTCCAATAAGGATGTTAAAAAAAGTAACCCTATTGGAATTGCAGTAGGAATAGTGTTGCATTGATCTTCTTATAATTTTGATTCCTTCTATTCATGAATAAGATATATTTCTCCATTTAATTAGATAGTATTTATATTGATTAATTCAGATCTTCTTTAATATATTTTAATAACATTGTATACTTTTCTCTCATGTCTTGTATATTTTTTTAGATTTATTTTCCTTTTTTTGCAATTTAATTTTGTGTATAGAAACAAAAATTTCGACATCTATATATATTGATTTTCTACCCATCAACTTTATTAAATTATCTTAATTTGAGTAATCTGCATATTCTTCTGTGTTGTTGTCATCAGTAATCATAACACTTATGAAGAATGATAGCTTTCTTTATTCCTTTCCAGTCTTTATGACTTCCATTTCTTTCTTGTATTACTGAACTGTTTAGAACTAGAATATAGAATTCAGGTAGTGACAGAAAGCACCCTGCTTGTTCTTAATTTTGAAGAGAATTTTTAAAACTTTAAACTGTTCAGTATACTCTTTGCTGTGATGTTGTTGTAAATACCTTATGTCAGCTTAAGGAAGTTTCCTTCTATTTGTAGCTTGCAATAGTGTACTTTTAAAAAAACTCAGTGGATGTTAAATTTTACTGTATGCTTTTCTTCATCTCCTGAGATTTTAGATTTAGGTATCAAAGTATACCAGTCTTATAAAATGAGTTGGGAAGTGTTGCCTCTTTTCATAGTCTCTGAAAGAATTTCTGTGATATTGGAATCACTGCTTTTTTAATGTTTAGTAGAACTCATGGGTGCAACCTTCTGGGCCCTGTATTTCTATATAGCAATAGAACAATTTTAAACTAGTGATGGTTTCTTCAATTGTTATAGAACTCTTCATATTATCCCTTTGTTTTTAATAACTTTAGGCATTTTTCCCAGGTACTTATTTTATCTATGTTTTCTAGTTTACAATAAAGTTGTTCATAATAATTTCTTATTACCTTTTAATTCTCTGTTATATCTGCATTGTGTGCCATCTTCTATACCTCATAATTTTAATTTCTCTAAGAACCCTGGCAGGTATTTGATAATCATTTTAGTCTTTTTGAAGCATTCACTTTTGACTTTGCTGATTATCACTATGGCACATATTTCTAATTTTAGTAACTTTGCTTTTCTCATTATTTCCTCCCTTTCACTGTCTTTGTGTTTATTCTATTGTTTTCTGTTTCTAATTAACTAAGTTGGAAAAAGCTTAGTTCATTAATTTTCAATCTCTATGAATATAAGCATTTTGCTACACAGATTTTCCTATAAGTACTATTTTAGCTGCATCCCACAAGTTTTTATATTTCGTGTTTTCAATATTATTTAGTTCTAAGTACTTTCTAATTCCCATTGTGTTCTACTTTTTGACATATGAGTTATTTAGACATGTGATATTTGATATTCAGATGGATTTTCCTAGTTATTCATTTGTTATTGTTATCTAACTTAATCGCATTATGGTCATTAAACACAGTCTATGCAATACAAATTGTTTGAAATTCATTCAGATTTTGTTCCTTACTTATGAGGGAAGATTATTATTCTCCAACAGTTGCTATAGATTTCGATTAGATCTAACTTTAAAATTTTGCATTTACATCTTCTATATCTCTACTGATTTTCTCTTTCTTTGTCTATTTGTTACTGTGCTATGAGAATATTTTAATGCCTCCCATTGTACTATAAGAATATTTTAAACTCTCCCATTATGGAGGCAGATTTATCAGCTCTCCTTGTGGTTCTATCACTTCTTGTTTCACTTATTTTGAAGTAATATCACTACATTACATGCAAGTTTAGAATTTTTTAATCTTCCTAGTGAATTGAATTTTTATCAATATGTGGTGACTCCTGTTATTTCTACCAATGCTTTTTGTTTTTTTGTTTGTTTTTTGTTTTGGGGGCTTTTTTGGCTGTGCCACACAGCTTATGGAATCTTAATGCCTGACCAGGGATTGAACCTGGGCTCTCAGCAGTGAGAGCACAGAGTCCTAACCACTGGACTGCCAGGGAACTCTCTCTATTAAAGCTTTTTACTTTAACGTCTTTTAAATTAGATAATACTAATAGAGCCATGAGCTTTCTTTTGTTTAGTATTTAAATGATGTATCTTTCCCTGTCTTTGTGCTTTAATCTTTCTGTTTACTTCTGTATACTTTCTCTCTTAATTATAGTATATAAGACATTATTTTCTCTGGTAACCTTTTATTATTCTGGTAACACTTAAAAAATTCTGGTAATCTTTTAATTTTAACTGGAAAATTTAGTCATTTTATATTTATTGGGATCACCAGTAGAGTTGGAGTTTATTTTTCCATTTTATTTTATGCTTTCCATTGGTCTTGTCCTTTTATCTTCTCCCAATTTGTTCTACTTTTTTGCCTTTTTTTAGATTGATTCTCCCTAAACTTACTCATTATTCCTCAAATAGTATAGAAGTTACACATATTATTTTTGTTCTTGTAGTGTTATGTTAGAAATTATATTCACATATTTAACAGAATAAATTAAATATATGCTTTCCACCAAAATAATTCAAAGAATTTTAGCTACATTTCACTTTACTACAATTATTCTCCGCCTGACTAAAGACTACTGTTGTTCAGTATTTCTTAACATCCCAAATTAGACATTATTATAATTATTTGTATAGTCAATATTTATTTGGGTTTACCCACATGTTAATATGTTCCTTTATCAATTCTGGAAAATCCCAAGTTGCTATTACTTTGAGTATTTCCACTCCTCCATTCTACTATGAAAAGTGGCCAGAAGGCAGAAAACCCATAAAACAGGTGCTGTATACATTGTAGGGTCTTTTACCTGGCATCTTATTCCCAGAGGCAGGGAAAGAACCTCAGACTTCAGGAGAGAAGCTCAACTTTGGCCTGTGGGAAGATGATAAGTTCAAAGGACAAGGGATAGAGTCAGGCTGGTGGTCATATTAGGCCGACTGCAAGCTGAATACTCAGAGAGAAAAAGAGATGAGAGGGTCTGTGTGGCTGCTGAGAGAAAGAACAGCCTGGGTCCTTGATTGGCCAGTTTCTGTCCCTACAAAACTCAGCTGTACTCTGGGCCCAGGCCTCTCATGTTCATTAGATTGTTCAACCAGAGCTAGCTTGAGTAGCTTTTGGCTTTTGCAACCAAGAATCCTAGAACTATAACACCTAGAACCAGAACACCTGAGACTTACCTTTCTGTATCTGTAAGATGGGACAACATCTGCCCAATCAACTTCATGAAACAAAGTGCAATGGTAAGAAATAAAAACACAAACAATAAATAAGAAAACACCTTCATCATGCAAACAGAACTGGCCTATCCACAGGAAGCCATGTCATAGGGCATGGTGCCCATGGGCAACAGCACATTCCTTCCCTAAAACAGAGGGACCTACCTAGTTTTCCATTATGTCTTTGAGAGACTACTGCCACTCATATATGTTAGCTAAGGTTCTCCCTGTATAATTATTGCGTGTTCCTGGTATTCATATTTTGTGAGGCTGTAAAGTGGATGGGACTTTGAAAGGGAACTAAAACTTATTGAATATTTTATAATGTGTGGTCCGCTTTTTACATACATGATCTCACTTATTCCATCCTCATAGCAACCCATCAAGATTAAATTAATATGCCCATTTTGCAAATGAGGAAACAGGCTCAGAGAATTTTATGACTTGGAGCTAGAATGAGTCCAGGTTAATTTGACTCAAATTATTCTTGCAAGTTTAACAACATCCTAAACGTGAACAATGAGGGTTAACATGGATGGGTTAATAAGGAATACTCCAAAGGTAAATGATATCAACGGCCTAAACAAGACCATTCACTGGACCTTTGGGATACCAGTCAGTCACCCTGGCCCCAAAGTCATTATGTGACCCTCTCAGCACTGAATTGAGTGGGAAGTTTGGAAAGAAGTGTCAGTCTTCTGCACTGTCTGTGGAGAAGGTCAATGAACAAGGAGAATAAATAGCATTTAGAACGGTCCTTCATTCACAGTAGGCACTTAATAAATAAGGAGTAGAAAATGACAGGTACCCACAGGGTCACACGGGTACTGTAAATGAGTGAAGCAAGCTAGAATGTGTAGGTAACTACACATTCAGACACTGGGGTGTGGTTCTGTCCATCTGGAGACCGGAGCTTATGTCCTAGTTAACAGGGGCAGCCATCGCTCAGCTGCACCATTGCTCAGCACTAGTCGACCGTTGCCTTGTGGGAAGGCAGGCTAACCTTGCTTCACCTTCCAATTTTTCTAAGGTCCAGAAATAGGGGTTTTTTGAGTGATATCTCCAGATTTTTTTTCATGTTGCCTGTCACTAGTCAGAGTCTAGTTTGCAAATAGACATTAGTCCCTCTCTGACTTTCTTCTTTTTCCCACAGCTCATTAGGGAGTCAAAATGGCTCCCAGATACCACGTGGACCACAAACAGGCAGACCATTGAGGGAAGAAGGAAGGTGAGGGCTATAACCCTGAGGAGACAGGTCACCTCTCAGTTGGGGGTTATTGTCATAATCTTGGCTTGAGTTGTAGGCGTCAACTCTGTACGGCTCTTTTTATCACTTTATATTTTGGTGCTCATAAATGTAGACTTGGGAAGAGAATTGAGCTTATGTTGTGTGTGTTTCCTATTATTTCTATAAACATTGTGTTTTAAGGACACGGCTCCCAGAGGAGAAAGAAAATGTATGATTCCGTGAAATGTGCTAGGATTGCGAAAAATGCATGAAATCAGTTATGGAAGTTGTCACACTTAAGTCTTGGTTCTACTTGTGCTATGATGGTGTAAATGTTGCCAATTTTTCATCAAGATGGAAGACAAACACAGCTTTTTCAGAAAGGCGTCATGATGATTCTTTACGACCAGCCTGCCTCTCTACATCTGGATCCCTCCCTTTTCCTTATTTCCTAAGGGTCAAGCCTCGGGAGGGGCTTCTAAGCTAGAAGGCAGGCGCAAAGCAAATACAGGCCACTTTGGAGTCACATAGTCCTGGTGTGGTAGACTGTTTCATTCTACTTAACTATTCCCTGAAGGAGGGCTGTCTGTCTCCTCTGCCCACCTACTTTGGGCTTTGCCATTGCTTTGGCCAATGTAATGTAAGCAAACTTGACATATAATATGTCTGAGCAAAAGCTCTAAGTGTGTGCTTTGTGTCAACTTCTTGCTATTCCCCTCTGCCCTGAGAATGGGTGTATCCCACACAGGGGATGCTTCTTTCACCTGGGTCCCAGAATGAGAGTATACATAGAGCAGCTACACAGCTGTCCTGCAGCTAATGACATGCAATGTGAGTGTAAAGTAAATGTATGTTGTTTTAGCCTTGAGATCGGGAATTGTTTGTTATAATGCCAAGTTAACTCATATACCTGGCTTTGCCACTTCTCAGGTGTGTGATCATCAGAAAGTTGCTTCCTTTATTCAACCCCCAAATTCACTGATGCTTATGTGATAGGCCCTATTTTTTTTTTTTGGTGGGGGGGGAATACGCAGGCTTCTCAATGCTGTGGGCTCTCCCGTTGCAGCCGCTCCGCGGCATGTGGGATCTTCCAGGACCGGGGCACAAACCCGTGTCTCCTGTATCGGCAGGCGGACTCTCAACCACTGCGCCACCAGGGCCACTCCCGTTGCCAGACCCGCAGGCTCAGCGGCCATGGCTCGCGGCCCCAGCCGCTCCGCGGCATGTGGGATCTTCCCGGACCGGGGCACAACCCCGTGTCGCCTGTATCGGCAGGCGGACTCTCAACCACTGCGCCACCAGGGAAGCCCTCAAGCTAAATCTTGAGAAAGAAAGAAGCCTTGAAAAAGGGGTGAGGGCGGGGGAAATTTTTTTTGCAGAAGAAACACCGCGTCAGAGGCTCATGACATTTTCACACAGGGCTGCTTAGGACGGGTCTGCAACCAGATGGCCTCTGAGACCCTTCTCCCTCCCTCCTCAATTTCATCCATCCCTGAACCTTGTTGAGGAAGCTCAGACTCACATCCCAAGTCAGTAGTCGTTCCTGGTTTGTGTCTGGGGTTATGTCTAGACACCCCAATGACTACCATGTATCATGATTTGCTTCACTTCGGGAACTGACTGAGGAGGAAAGTGGCAGCTCTCAAGACCGAACAGTTTTGGAGAAGCCCCACTACCAGGCACCAGGAAGCAGGGCAGGAGGGGGAGAGGCTGGAGCCTGGGCTGCTGCATTCTCACCACGGTCACAAAGAGTGACTGATTCTGAGTGAATAATTTACCTGTGTTTCCACATTCATCAGCCCAAATGAAGAGTTCCCTCATCTGAACAGAATGGATTGCCCAAGTTAATCCCAGAGTATGTCTGAGGGAAGTGAAGCATTGTAGAAAAGTAATATGGAAGGCTTGCTGCTGGGAAATATATTGAGTCCAAACGGCAGAGAGATGAGAAAGGGGCAAAATGACAGTTCAGAAGAACAAGGTTCCTAAGCGCTAAAACCTGTATTAGCTCCAAACAAGTTCAGGCTATTTCATTACAGTCCTGACTGTACTCAGTAACACTTTTTTTCTTTTTCTTTCCTTTTTTTCCTTTTGTTATAACTGAGAGCAAAGGATTTCAGCAGTATTAACCCAGACTCATTTGATCTCTGTCTCTCTCTTTCTTGACAAATAACAAATAACAGCACTTGGCTTTCACTGACTACTACCCTTGGGTCTTGAGTGCCTGCTCCTTGCCAGTCACTGTTCTACGCACTGGACACACAGCAAGGATAAAACAAAGTTTCTGCTCCATGGAGCTTGCATTCTTCTAGAAAGCCTTTGAATGCTTTCCTTTTTTTTTTTTTTTATGGTCACAGTGTTTTGTTTTGTTTTGCGACACGCGGGCCTCTCACTGTTGCGGCCGCTCCCGTTGCGGAGCACAGGCTCCGGACGCGCAGGCTCAGCGGCCATGGCTCACGGGCCCAGCCGCTCCGCGGCATGTGGGATCTTCCCGGACCGGGGCACAAACCTGTTTCCCCTGCATCAACAGGCGGACTCTCAACCACTGCGCCACCAGGGAAGCCCCTGAATGTTCTCCTTTTAAGTGACGCTGATAAACATGCCCAAGAAGGCAGCGCCTGAAAACCCTGCCCCTGCTCCAAGATTCTAAAGTTTCTCAGTACAAAGTTAGCTTCAAGAATGCTCTCTCATTTTATCCTGAGATAAATAGCTACCCCTTTGAGGTAGCTGTTACTGATCCCATCTCAGAGCAAGGACACCAAAACTCACGGTCAAGGGATTTCCTTGGAGTAAAGGATATAAAAGGCTGATGGGGACCACTGCTGCTCTGAGCTCTTGGGCCTCACACATCCTTACTGTTCTTTTTTATTTCTTTTCCTTTATAGTTTATTACAAGATATTGAATATAGTTCTCTATGCTATATAGTAGGACCTTGTTGTTTATCTATTTTATATATAATAATGTATATCAGCTAATCTCAAACTCCTAATTTTTCCCTCCTCCCTTTCCCCTTTGGTAAGCATAAGTTTGTTTTCTTTGTCTGTGAGTCTGTTTCTGTTTTGTAAATAAGTTCATTTGTGTCACATTTTAGATTCCAACATATAGGTGATATCATATGATATTTCTTTCTCTGTCTGACTTACTTCACATAGTATGATAATCTCTAGGTCCAACCATGTTGCTGCAAACATCAGTTCATTCTTTTTTATGGCTGAGTAATATTCCATTGTATATATGTACCACATCTTCTTTATCCATTCATCTGTTGATTGACACTTAGGTTGCTTCCATGTCTTGGCTATTGTAAATAGTGCTGCTATTCATAGGGGTGCATGTATCTTTTCAAATTAGAATTTTCTCTGCCTATATGCCCAGTAGTAGGATTGCTAGAATCGTTACTTTTCTAATTCTTGCTGCTCTTGACTGTGAAATAAAGTCTGTGTGGGCCCCCCTGCACACTTCAGAAAGTCCCTTCTTGGGCTTCCCTGGTGGTGCAGTGGTTGAGAGTCCACCTGCCGATGCAGGGGACACGGGTTCGTGCCCCAGTCCAGGAAGATCCCACATGCCGCGGAGTGGCTGGGCCCGTGAGCCATGGCCGCTGAGCTTGCACGTCCGGAGCCTGTGCTCTGCAACATGAGAGGCCACAACAGTGAGAGGCCCACGTACAAAAAATAAAATAAAAGTCCCTTCTTAAATCCTGCCATATGTGACAATATGGGTGAACCTTGAGAACATTATGCTAAGTGAAATAAACCAGTCGCAGAATGACAAATACTGCATGATTTCACTTATATGAGGTATCTATAGTAGTCAAACTCAGGATGAAATGGTGGTTGCCAAGGGCTAAGGGTAGGGGAGATGGGGAATTGCTGTTCAGAGGGTATAAAGTCTTGGTCATGCAAGATAAATAAGTTCTAGAGAGCTGTTGTACAACATTGTTAACTTATAATTAAGAGTACTGTACTGTACACTTAAGATTTATTAAGAAGGTAGATCTCATGTTATCTGTTCTTAACACACATGCACAGACACAGAAGAGTACCTTCTATTCTCTCGGGAGCTGGAAATGTGGGCCAGATAATTAAGACCCAGAGTCCTGATGAGTGGGGAGAAGGCGAAGGAGAGGAGGACCACTGTTTTTCCCCCCATATGTTGTGGTGTGAGGTTACTTATTCAATCAATCTACAAGTATTTACTGAACACAGACTCTGTGCCAGGTTCTCACAGAGGCAACAGCAGAGCAAAGAGACAAGATTCCTGGAGATTAGATTCTAGTGAGAGAGGCAACAATTAAGAAGTAAACAAACATCCGAAAAGATGGTTTGGAACTAAGAGAAGGGCGCGGGAGGAAACAGGTGGTGTGGTAGGGCTGTAACTGGGGGCTGGCTTGTAGATATGGTGGCCTCTGTGAGCAGATGCATTTGAACTGAGACCTGAGGGGTGAGAATAAGTCAATGGTGCAAAGAACCGGGACCGAGGCATTCCAGGCAGAGGGAACAGCAAATGTGGAGTCTGGAGGTTGGCGAGGCCCATTGTATTCAAAGAATAGAAAGGAACCCAGTGTGGAAGGAGCACTGTGAACAAGGAGAGTGTTGCAGGATGGGGCTGGAGAAGTGGGCAGGAGTCAGGTTATTCCAGGCCTGTATGCTACATCAGCACTCTGAGCTTTATTCTAAGAGCCATAGGAAGCTAAGGGAGGATTTTGAGCAGGGAATTTCAGGATAAAACATGAGCCCCATCTTTCTCTTTAAAAAACAAAATCACTCCAGGGCTTCCCTGGTGGCGCAGTGGTTGAGAGTCCGCCTGCCGATGCAGGGGACGCGGGTTCGTGCCCCGGTCCGGGAAGATGCCACATGCCGCGGAGCGGCTGGGCCCGTGAGCCACGGCCTCTGAGCCTGCGCGTCCGGAGCTTGATCTGGAAGTGGAATTGGGGAAGAAGGCAGGAGAAAAGACCTGAGATAAATTTTAGAGGTGGAACTGATTCAGACATGCCAGTGGATTGGATGCACAAGGTAAGGGAGAACAAGGATTCCTCAGATTTAAGTCCGAGCCATGGAGTAATTGAAGGTGACATTTTAATGTGGTGGAAAACTCGGGGAAGAACAGATCTGGGACCCATGGGGAGTGGAAATCAAGAGATGTTGATTGAACACCCACCTGGAGACAGTCGTCTATGTGTACCTGGAGCTGAGGCCAGTGGCTTTAACCAGACCGTGTGGAATGTCTGGGAGAGAAGGTCAGTATAGAAGTGGTTGGGCATTATTAGAAATCTACTTTTCCCTGAGCAAGATAAGTTATTTCCAGATGGGTGGAGTCAGAAGTAGGTTTCTTATTTTCACAGATGATGTTTTCTTTTCTTGAACAGTCACCATCTCCCCTCACCTTAGGAAGCTGTTTTTCCCCAAAAGGCAGAGGAATTGTTAAGAAAGGCAAGGCTTTGGAGCCAGGCCCTCTGTCATCCCTATATCTCCTCATTATCAGGCTGTCTCTGGGATCCAGGAGCTGCAAAAGACTTAGAGGCCACAAAGCAGAAGAAAGTGACATTAGCTGGAGACTAATGCCCTTGCTCTCCCCAGCTAATCCCTCCACTGCCATCACCAGCTGCTTGTGTGTAGGAAAGGCATTCGGTGAGCTGCAGGCACACTATCCTTGAGATGCCTCTGGACATGTCATCATCAGGTTGATAAACCTGATAGCCCAACCCAGGGGTCGGCAAACTATAGCCCATAGGCCCAATCCAGCCTGCACCTGTTTCTGTAAGTGAAGTTTTATTGGCTCACAGTCATATCCATTCATTCCCACATTGTCTATGACTGATTCAAGCCACAACAGCAGAGCTGAATCACTGTGACAGACTATTTGGCCCTCAAAGCTGCAAATATTTATTACATGGCCCTTCACAGAGAAAATTAGCTGACTCCTGGCCCAACCGATTAGACTGGAAAGTATATTTGTAGAACTTGCTGGTCACTTCCCTCCATTGTTGCTTTGGCATCCCTGTCCTAGAACAGCTCCCTCGGCAAAGCTGCTTGTCCTTCCAGCAGACCCCAGTTTGGAGGAATGACCCTAAGAAACACCTCTGGACAAGGTACCCTAGGACCAGCCACACAGCCTCACGATCTCGAGATTGGACCATAACTTGGAAGATCCTCTAGGATCCAACACCACTTAACCATCAGTCATTTTAGTCCCGCCCATCTGCCCCCCCGAAGCAAGAGTGTGTCCAGTGCTCCGCCATGACCATGACTGAGACACGTTCTCATCTCAGCTCTCCCCGTGTGTCCTCCTGCTTCCATTCTTGCTACACACTGTCTAATCTCTGTCTTGTGTTAAGGCAGAGATTACCCCCACTAAGGAGAGTTACCCCCTTGCTACCCACTTAGCCCCACTATGGAGAGTTGGGTTCGACTTTTAAGATGCCGTTTTCCTCTGAGTAGAGCTTTCTGGCTAGACTGAGTCAGAGGTTACTCACAAGTCTGTAGCTCATCCACCCTTTGGCCTAGGTGCTCTCCTGTGTGGTATCTGTGGGGTCTGGGTGAGAGTGGTTGGGTCAACCAGCATGGCAATTTTTGTAGAAGGACTCCAGAGTGATGGGCTAACGGGCATGCCTGTTTGGAGACTCCATCTACCCTGTATTTTGATGAATATTGACCTGGGCATTGTTTCCTTCAGGTGGGTTGGAACAATCCTCAGTGCTTCTCATATTCAGAGGTGGGGGTCCACAGGACCTGGCAAGACAGAATTCCTGCCCTATAAACTCAATGTCTGTCACCAGCTAAATGGTTCGCTCCCCAGGAACCATGTTTCTCACCAGGACCGGAGGTAGAGGTGACTGACCAGAGCAATATCTTTCATCCAATTTTCTTGGGAGCCTGTATCCATACCTCTCATACTTTTCCTCAATAAGGACATTGCCGTCCACAGAATTTCTACACAAGTCAGCTTCTCCATGAAGCTCACAAGCTATTCAGAGAGATCTGTCCTCCCCATTCCTCAAAGTCTTCAGTGAGGCATGAAAAATTCAGTCATTTGGCTCATTCAGAATTTCCAGATGTCTGATGTTGGGCAAGAGATGTGTGCTTCTGACAGATGGCACTCTTTTACCTTCCACCCATGTGTTCGACATCGTGCAGATGTAGGCATTTGAGAAAGAAGATCAGTTTGTTTTATTAATGAAAAGGTGATGAAATAACATTGAAGAAAGTTTTGACAAGTCACACATAATCCTACTGTTCTAATACAACCAACATTTCTGCTTTTGCATATTTCCTTCCTGGTTTGGTTCATCTCAGATGCATATAGGTAAAATTGCAAACACAATGTTCCCACCATTTGGCAATCTGCTTCTTTCATTTATTATTTCATCATATATATTCTCCCTCTGTTTTCACATTATCTTTGAAATTATTGATCTTGATTTCAAAATAGTCCTTTGGAGTGGATATACCATTTCTTTACTGTAATGATTAATGGTCTTTGGGTTAGCCTGCCTCATTCAAAACCTTGCTCTGTGACCTTGGGAAAGTTAGCAATTTAACTTCCCTGAGCCTCAGTTTCTACATCTATAAAGTGGAGTCAATACTAATACTGAGGGACATTATCAGGGTTAAAATGAGATAATATGTATGTATCAGTCAGTGTAGGTTGTATGCTGCATAACAGACAACCCCAAGTGTCAGTGGTTTAAAACACAAAGGTTTATTTCTTCTTCATGTTACATGCATATCATGGGTTAATTGGTGGTGGGAGGGGTTTTTGATGGTGTGGTTCTGCTCATTGCAGTTACTTAGGGACTCAGAATGACAAAGAAACCAGGTGTCACCTGTTTACGACTCTCTTGACAGAATTATATGGCGCCACCCACCAATGAAGGGGACCAGAAGTATAATCTTACCTTGTTAGACAGGGAGAACTAGAAGCATTTGATAATTTCCATAACACATGACTGTGGAATTCTATGCTATTATGCTTATCTCCACAACATATAATTAAAATGGAACCATACATGTGAGGTTCTTAGCACCGTGTCCCAGGAACATAGGGAACACTCATTAAAGGGTAGACACTATCATTAATGTTATTATTATTATTATTGTGTTTTTCAACTTGTTTTTTGGCAATGATAGGTAGTGCTTTGATGAATATCCTTACGCAGAAGTTCTTTGCTTCTACTGAATAGTTACCTAAGAATTAATCATCCAAAGTAGTACTAAATGCCTAAGCTTTGGGATCAGGCAGAGGAAGATTCAAATTCTGGCTCTGAAACTTACCAAATGGGGAACCAATGCCAGAATGTATGTGAAATCAGTGAGAACTAAATCACTGCTTTGGTTTCATTGCTAATCTGATTTACATTTTTTACCCTTAGCATAATATTGTCCACTTGTGGGGGTTAAAAATTTCTAATTTATATTCTTAGGTACTAGACAGAATTAATGAATTTTTTTATGTTTTGTATAGTATGCCACACTCTCTACAAGTATAGTTTAATTTCCATCTCATGATGCTAATATATACAAACTACTCTGTGTATCTGACTGGTGGGTGATCTTGGTCTTGCTGAATTCTTATTGATTGAATGTACTTGAGGTCTGCCACCTGGTGATGTCATTCACAAGACGTGAGTTTAAAGAACTTCTCTGTGGAAACAAGAGTGTTGCGCACATTTTATATGGCACGTGGTGTCAAGGTCTAGCCCCAGACACAGGGTCTAGCCTGAACCCCCAGGTTATGATGTGTGTAGAGTCTGCCTCATGGTGGGTGGATTTGCTTCTGACTTTGGACAAGCTACTTAACAAATATATGCCTTCGTTTATTCCTTGGTAAAACAGACACAGTAATATCTAGGCATCTAATAGGTGCAATGAACTTGATTTCCCTTCTCTTGCACAGAGACAAAATATCTTTACCACTTTTGCTAAGCACATTTATATTGGAAAGAGGATGTTTGTGGATTTGGCTATTAAATATTTAGGTCAGTGGTTCACAGCTTTCAACATCTATCAGAATCACCTGGATGAACTTAAAAACACTGATGTCTTGGTCCCACCCTGAGGCATTCTGATTTAATAGGGCTGGAGTGTGGCCGGGCCATTGGGATTTTAAAATTCCCCAGGTGATTCTAATATTCAACAAAGTTTGAGAACTGTTGACTGGACCAGTGGTTCTCAAACTTGAACATGCAGCAGAATTCCCTAGAGGGCTTATTAAAACCTAGATTGCAGGGACCCACCTCCAGAATTTCTGATTCAGTGTTTTCGTAGATGTGAGGTAGAGCCTGGGAATTTGATTTTCTAACAAGTTCCCAGGTGATGCTGATGCACTGGTCCAGGGTCCGCTCACTGACAGGCATTGATGGATGCTACCATTTGCTTTCTGTGCATTTCCCTCCTGTGAAGGGCTTTGAAAGGGGGAAGTGGGACAGGCCTTTTGCTGGCAGGAAAAACGGACAGAATGTCCTCTCTGCACCTTTCCCAGACCCGAGGACTGTGAGACTCTTTCCTGAGATGCTGTCACTACAAGCAGCCTGGTTCACCGCTTTTTCCTTTGAGGAGCTAGCAGCTGGCTGAAGTGCTCAGCAAGCCCGTGCCACCAGCCCTCCTGTGAACTGGAGACATCAATCTCCCCACTTCCATTACCTCCATTAGCACGGTTATTTGTGACAAATCCTCTTCCTGGCTGCTCAGGTTATAAAATACTGACTGTGAAGTCACACTTGCTGTTTGAAGCTTCCAGGATGGAAAGGGGGGATAGGATGGTATCTGACCCAGGGGACCAGAATGGCATGAGGCAGAGGTGGGGGGACATGATGTAGTAACAGCCCCTGCTTCCTGGGGGTGGGGGAGGGGATGCTTAGGCATAAGAGGAGCCTGGCCAGAGTCACTCTGGGCCAAAATATTCCCAAATGAGCTGGCCTTAAGATACCTGGGCGATTTGAGGACAAAGCAGGATTTATTTCTCTATTGTTATCCAGATAAAGGTAGTTATGAGGAGGTGGTGTGCGTGCATGTTGGGGTGTGGGATGGGGGGTAAAATGGGGGGGAATAGTGGAGAAAGGATGGAGTAGAGATATAATATCTTTGCATATCATCTGAGTGACTGGTGTGTACATTCTGTAGCATGGCTAAAGGATAATTTAATCATCCTGAGTTTTTAGAGGGAAAATGTTCAGTCCTGCAGACCTTCTACTTTGGCAGACAAAAGCATCTCAGAATGAACAATAACAAAAGCAATAGTAAAAGCTAACACTTACCCAGTACTGCCTCTGTGCCAGGTGCTATGCTGCACACCTTCCATATATTAACTCATTTCATCCTCACATCAACCCTAGGACGTAGGGACTATTATGATTCCTATTGTATAGATGAGGAAATTGAAGCACAAGGAGGTAACTGACTTGCTCAAGGTCACACAGCTAATACGAACATGGTCCCAGAGTCCATGTTCTTTGTCCTTGAGGGGCTACATGTGAGGGATTCCATCACCAGGTAGAGATGTACATTGTGAATCCATTTGAAATCTGTGGTCAGGTTCTGTGGACTGAGAGCAGGGACCTGGCTCCTTTCTGGCCCAAACCTTATGAAATCAAGTGTGTAACCCAAATCTCACTCCTTTCCAGGGTTGTTTCTTTTCGTGAAGTTTCCTTGCGCAAAGTGGTGCCTGGTGTGGCTTAGGCAAGAGAGCAGATCTGTGGTGCGAGCAGGCAGAGTTTACCTCTTTGCCTTCTCTTTCCATGTCCCATCTCTCCATCCTCTGGGTGCCCTCAGGATGCCACAAGCCCCTATCATCATGCCTCCCCAGATATGCCTCCTGCACCCCTTCCCAAAGCAGCCTCTCCTTCCCATCTCCCAGGCACCTCATAACACCCTCAAATAAATCCAAGGGGTGTATCACTAGAGGGAGAAAACAGTAATTCATTTTCTTCCCAAATTCCAACCACCTCAAGCACAAACCCACTCTGCCTTTTATCTCTCATGTTCCCTTTTTCATTCTTCCATCCTCTTGTCATTGCTCTTTTCTACTTGGAAGATACAGGAGAAAAAGAAAAATGGATAGTTGTTCAAGTCAAGGTCTGGTCCAACCCTGACATTTATCAACCATGAAACTGATGACAAATCAGGCAGTGTTGTTAGTGGTTACAAGCAATGACTATGGCATCAGACAGACCTGGGTTCAAATTCTGGCTCTGCCATTTTGGGACCTGGAGCGAGTGACTGAATCTCTCCTTATCTCTCTGGTCGCTGGTCTGTATGGTGGGGCCAATAACTCTGATCTTGTGGGTTACTGGGAGGAACAAATGACTACGCACCGTGGAGTGCTGACAACAGTGACTGGCACAGAGAGCGAGCCTTCAATTCACGGTAATTATGAGATCTGTTAATATGATTACTCTCCTTCGTGGCCTCAGTTTCCTCAGGGTTGGACTGCCTGATTTCCCAGGGCCGTCCCAGCTCCAACATCCTCTGACTCACCGGCATCCTTCTTGTTTCGGGTTTTTTATTAGATTTCTCCAACTGACTCATCTTTCTCCATATCTCTCCCTTATCATCACCTTCCATGAAAAATGAACCTTCCTTCCCTTTGTGCTCAGGCTACTGCCCCATCATCTCTGCCCAGGGGTGGGAGTAGGGGGGGGTCGAAGAATCCAAGCCAGCCAGCCCCCTGTGTGCCACGACTGCTTTGAGTCAGATTCCTTTGGATTTATAAGGCACCGGAGGAGTAGGTAGACGACATGAATAACCATTACATCAGGGAGGGATTTTTCTTCTCCCTCTGACTGATGACAGCTAAATTACTGCTAAATATAGGCCCTGAATTTGCATGAATCTGCAGCTTGCCACAGCTTTATTGACAGGCAAGGCACTGGAGGCAGGCAGGCACCTGCCCTGATACACCTCTTCCAGAGCATGCGAGGAGTCAGGCAAGGCACACCCTCCCTCACCTCCTCTCCAAGGCACGCACTATTCTCTGCAAGCCTCCAGGCCTATAGGTTCCCAGGGAAGAGCCTGGGCTTTGTGTTTGAGTCCTAGATCTGCCCTCTAGCTGTGTGATCCTGAGCAAATGACTTAACCACTCTTCACCCCTCCCCCAGCCTCAGTTTCCTCACTGGCACAATGGGTTAATAATAGCATAGAAAGGCTAATCGTCATCTCACAGAAAGAGAAGTTTGGAACCAGGCTTTCTAAGTTTCTATCGCGCCACACCAGCATGTTTGCTTTTTCATCCTTAGGTTATTGTTTCAAAATCCCAATATGACAGTTCCAGGTATCAAATCTTATCACAATCAAATTCAAAGCAGGAAAAAGGGGGCTGCCTTCCTTGTCACCTCCCTTTTCAGCAAGGAGCATAGTCTTGTATAGAAACTCCCAGGGGACTTGCATGTTGTAGCTCATGGCAACAACAACAATAATAATAACCACCACAATAACAGTAACATTTATGGCGCACTTAGGACATGACAGGCACCTTCTAAATACTTACATGGGTTAACTTACTTGAGAAAACAATCCCAAGAAATAGGTGCTCTTTCTAAGATGCAGAGAGGTTTAAAAAACTTGCCCAAAGCTATTCAGCAGATAATTGTCAGAGGTTACATTTGAACCCAGGGAGTTTGTCTATAGAGCTCAGGCTCTGTAACTGGAGTTGAATGAAGGTCATGTCCATTTGTTCAACCTTCCACTCTGACTGGTGAAAGCTGAGATGCTGGAACAGGAGAAGAGACCTACCTTCCTGAACACATTAGACTTGCTGAATACAGAGGCCAAATTAGGGCTCTATAAACTAAGGAAGAAGGGGGAATGGCTTGGCTCTACCTCATAGGGTTGTTACGGAGTTAAAAGGCAGAATGCCCCTGTCTTAGTCTGCTCAGGCTGCTGTAACAAAATACCGTAGACTGGGTGGCTAAAAAAAAGACATTTATTTCTCATAGTTCTGGAGGCTGGGAAGTCCAAGATCAAAGTGCCAGCAAGGTAGGTTTCTTCTCTTGAGTGGTAGGCAGCTACCATCTTGTTGTGTGCACACATGATCTCTTTTTTCGTGTGTATGTGGAGAGACAGAAAGAGAGAGCACACTCTGAAGTTTCTTCATATAAGGGTACTAATGCCATCATGAGGGCCCCACCCTCATGACCTCACCTAACCCTAATTACTTCTCCAAGGTCCCATCTCCAAATACTATCACATTGGAGTTTAGGGCTTCAACATATGAATTTGGGAGGGGACACTACTGAGTCTGTGGCAGTCCTTTAGTGATTTTCTCAAAGTAGGTAGGTGTCCAGTAAATGAGAGTTTCCCTCTCCTCCTCCTCCAATCATTGATTCAATTCGTTATTTTGAGCACATGGTCTGAGACTAATGTTAAGACACTACAATCTAGTCGGGAAGAGAAGATAAGCAGTGAAGTCATGACTCATGATGGCGTTAGTTTAAAGGCCGAATGCCCAGGCTTGTTCAAAGATGTACTAGATGGAGCAGCTGGTCCAGCCTCTCCTGTCGATCACTGTGGTCAGTCCACTGAATGTCCAGATCTATCCTGGGCTGAGATGCAACAGAGCAGACCTCAGTTAACTCAGAGACAGATTTTTTTGGACATCCTGGCCTAGACCATTTGAGGATAGAAAATCTCAGCTGGCAGAACGAGTTTTGGAGAAAGATGCTTTTCTCTGGCTGGGGAAAACTGGACTAAATGTGGGTGAGGCTCAGGCTTAAAGCCTCTGACATCATCAGAAGATATTTCGGGAGGGATCACATTGAGGGGAACACAAAGTGAATGGGATCAGGTCCAACCGGTCTGCCCCTCGTGTCTCAGCTGGCAGGGCTGTGGGTAGGCTGATACTCAGGTGAGGATTAGGCAGAGCAATAGTGCTGTTGTGAAGTTTGGAAAAAACATTACTAAAGGAGGAACATTGGCATTAAGGGTCAGTAGCATGGAGGTGCCAGTTGCCAGGTGGCGGAAGCCAGAGTGAGGGTGGAAATGCGGGGATGCCAGGCACCTGGAGCTACTGCTGCCACCTGAGGAAGAAAGCCAGAGACCTGACCATCCAGAAGCAGAGTCCAGATCCTCACCAAGTAGGAGTGTGGTTGTTGTGGTTATTGAAACGCCAAAGTATGGAAGGCCGTGCAAAAGATGACCCTGGGGCATCTCGAGGAGCCAGGCCAGAACAAGTAACAGGGGGGCAGGATTGCCCAGTGCTACAGCTCCCAGACTGACCGGGTCTGAATCCTGGCTCTACCATGACTAACTTGTGATCTTGGCCACTGACCCTTCACTTGTCTCATAAAGACAATGGCGGTTGTCAAGGATTATGGGAGAGGCGTGTGCAAAGTGGCCAGAAGCATCTGGCACTTAGCAGAAGGGAGATTGTGGGCTGTCTTTTTGAAGTTGATGGAGGGGTGGGTGGAGACAAGTTGTCTCCATCCTATGGACCTTTCTGCCAATGAGAACAGCCACCCCTGGCTTTCATGATGAGAGACCGGTGTCGGAACACTGTCACCCGGGGAGAAGCTCTTTGAACCCCTTCTTGTTGGAAGGTGAATCGATGGTCAGCTTCATCTCAGAGGCAGGCCCTCTAATCTCAACTTCTCATCTGGTTTTCTGCTGCCTCCAACTCCTCTTCAGGGGAGGCCGCAGCCTCTTTTTTCTCCAGGACTGACCCTGAGAGTGGTCCCAACCCTCTTTTCTCCACATGACCTGGACTGATCCTGGGGCTTGGATCCTGGTGACATTTCTGAGGGCTCTGGGCAGCATTCACCCATTCTAGTTCCCCCCCTCTGGAGCTGTGGCCAGCCCTGACCTCCCATAGAGCCCAACAGCAAGAGATTTTTTCCTGGAAACAACAGTGAGTTAGAAATAGTCTTGACTGCTCTTTGCAGAGCAAAACCAGAAATCCCTGTGGGAGACCAGTGTCACTCACTGCATGGCTCTTCTTTGACAGTATCTCTCGGATTTTTCTATTCCCTTCATCTAATCCTTCAAAGCACTGGTAGAGCACTGAGGGTGCTCTGCTTTCTGCCTGGGTCTTCACCTTTCCCCTCTGCCAGAATGAGCCTAGTTTTGTTTTACTCCCGGAATTCCAGGAAAGCCCTGGCTCTGAGTCTCCCTCTCCCCTAGTCCCTACGCTGCACTTCAGAAACATCTTTGCCTGTTGTCCTGCCAGAAGCATTCATTCCTCTTGGATCTTGATCTGCTGGAGCAGGTCTGCTCATGCCCTCTTAGAGTTTGGATTTTGTCACCATGGTTGGCTTCCCTGGACACTAGTTCAGTCTGCAGTTGCTAGCTCTGTATCCTTGCCTGCAGATGTGTCTGCCATCTTCCCAGCATTGCCAGCAGCCAGCCAGTCCCTGCTCAGCTGTGTGGGCTTGGGAGCTAAGAAGTTGGAAGCACAGACTCTAGGACTCCATCTCTCATTCTCCTGTGGACTTCAATTTTGGATATAAAATATTGTGTAGGAGTGCATGTCCAAAGCTTTCTTTGAGTGCTACATGACTCACTAAAAAGTTACAACTCAGTGAGTGAGAGTCCTTCTGAATACCCCTGATACCACAACATACCTTTGCGGTCAAAGGAAGGGCTATGTCTTGTTCACCTTTGCATCAATTGTCCCTGGCCCAGTGTCTGACACGTAGCAGGTGCTCATTGGGTGAACAAATGGTCAATGAATGAATGGACTAAGATGTGGTACATCTTGAATCCATTGGGGAAGGAAGGAAATTCCTCTCCAAGGCCCCTGTAGATGAACATTCATCTCTTCAGAGACACTTTCAGCTATGGGGAGTTCCTTCTTTCCTAAGATAACTCATTCTACTGTTTTTCCTGCACAGAGCTGGGTTCTGTCCTTCTTTGACATTTCCTCTCGACTCATAATTTGGCCTGGGAGGCTGCCCAGGATTCATTCCAACTCTTGGGCCCTTTGAAGGACCATCACATCAGAGGTGCAGGCATCACCTTCTGAGCCTTTGCCAATGTTAATGATGTTTGCTGTATCCAGCGAGGCCCTTCCAAAGATAATTAGAGGGGTAGTCTCCGCCCTCTGGAAGGTGTCAGCCTCAGATGACAACCCATGATAAATCGCCGTCCCCAGATGGACCATAATTCTCTTGATACAATAAAAAGTGTCAGCACAAAAGAGAGTTTTTGAGCTCATTTCAACCGATCACCTTAATTTATGGACAAGAAAACTGATATCTCCAGAGAGGAAATGATGTTCCATGGCTCACACATCTGGAACCGGAGCCCAGTCCCCCTGGCCCCTAGAGCCATGCTCCTCCTTCTGTGCTCTTCAGCCTCCTTCCTGCAACACATAGGGGTGACCAGAGCCTTGAACCTCCTGACTGGTTCCAAGTATATGCTCCTGATGGATTGCCGTATTTTCCTGGGTCTCCCAGGGTCTGGGCACATTCTTGCTTTGTGGAAGTGAAGTAGGTCCTGGGGGTCAATCCTTTGCCCTCTGTGGATGTACTCTGGGCTGCCAACTTCAGACACAGTTTAGGGTGGTGTTTAAGATATAGCCTCTGGAACCAGACTTTCTGGGGTTCGATCCTGGTTCTGTCCCTTCCTGACTGTGTGATCTTGGGCGAGTTATTTGACTTGGCTATGCCTCACCTTCATCATCTATAAAATGGGGTAAAATAGTACCTAATTAATAGGGCCATTTGACACTTAAATGAGGAAAAAGAGTTTGACACAGTGCTGGGTAACTGTTATTAGGTCTTAGGAGCGCTGATTCCTGTCCTGATTTCCCTGCGCTCTCTGGAGCCAGCTCACGGATACCAAGGACTGACCTTAAAGCGACCTCAGGAAAGTAACCTTCTGTGCCACAAAGAATGGTCCTGAGCATAACTGAAGCGGAGCTCTGTCTGTCTCCAAAGAAACCTGGTGTGCAATGTTACTTCTAACAAACCCATTCGAAGAGGCTGCATTGCTGGGCAGTGGAGTACAGGATTTAGGGTCAAAAATGGGCTCTGAACACAGCTGCCTGGGTTCACGTTTCAGCCCTACCACTTTCTAGACACCAGACCCTGGGCAGGTTACTTTGGTTCTCTTTGACTCAGTTATTTCATCCGCAAAGGGGGACGACAATACCTGCCTCTGAGCACTGTGTGAGAATTAAATAAGATAACACATGTGAAGGACGATGTCTGCTGTTCAGTAGATCATTGTTAATAATGATATTCGCTAATATTTATTGAGCACTCAGTGTGTGCCAGGCATTGTTCTAAGCGTTCTTAGATTAATTCATTTAATCTTCACAACAACTGTATGAAATAATACGAGTTTTATCCTATTTTGCCAGTGAAAAATACTAAGTCACGGAGAAATAAAGCAACTTGCTTGTGAGTGAGATGTGCAACCAGGTGCTCCTGCTTTGGTGCTCATCCACTGAGTTACCCCTGGACACATAGGGGGTACCACACATGATAGCTGTGGCTGCAGAACTTCCCGATTGATGTTATAATTTGTGAAATATCTCAAACAGCTATGAGTCTTTCTGGAGCCATCTTTCTCCAAAAACCCTGAGTCAGCATTGTGGATACACATTAACATGGGGACGGAGTGGGAGAGAAAATGACCCCTGGCAGAGAATGACTACTAGATTTGCCATGCACTAACCACTGACCATGTGCCTAGGTTGGCAGCCCAGGGGCAATCCAGCTGCTGATGCCATCTCCTAGGCTGCACCTGGCAAAATCTGCTATCGTGATTGGGAATGGTTTAATTACAACTGTGGCCTAAACTGTTGGAGGAAAGGGTGGGCTGTGCAGGGGCCAAGACAGGAGAAAGGGTCTTGGGTATTACAACATACCCTGGGCTCCCCAGCCTCTGACCCATAGGACACACGTGGGTTTCCCTGACCCACATTGGGACTAACTCGGCACATCTTGCGCTCCAATCTATCAGTATTCACAACCAATCTCAGATCTTCTGACCTCTCCTGAAATGAAGTCAATCCATCTTGCTAGCCCTCAGCTTTCTGGGAGCTTGGCCAACCAAGATCTATATCCTTGTTGCTAAACTCACTCTGAGCAGCCTAGAAAGCTGTCAGACCACCTTGCATGCATCTAAGTGAGATCTGGTCAAGAAAGCAGGTCCTGTCCTTTGCTATTACTACCAATCCTATAAGACTTCCACCGTACCCAGCACACAGTCGGTATCAAGGTATCACTGTGCCCAGCACGTGGTTGGTGTTCAATAAATATGTTACTGCAGTTGCAGGGTAGAGCTACCCTGGGGAATATGCTGAACAGGAGGCTAGATGGCAGGAAGAAGCATAACCTGGTCTGAAACTGTGGAGGTTCATGATGAGGTCGTACGGGTGGGGGCAGGGATCCCTCCCAGTCTGCCAGACACAATCATCCCATCTCTAAGAGACAGTGCCCAAAACTCTCGGCACACTCAACCCCGAGGTCCATGCATGTAGTACTCAGCCCTCGGGGGCCCTGCTCAGGTCCCTAGCGGCAAGTGATCAGGACTGGAGTATTCTGAACTCCAGGAAGGCAGTGCTCTGTATTCAAGACAAGCCATCAGCAGTCCAGGCAGAGAACTCAGGACCCCGGGAGGCAACACTGAGCACTGTGGGCATCTGTTGGGGCTGATGACTCCAGGTGGGGTGTGGTACCTAGTTTACCTGAGGGGAGAGTCCAGCATTTCAGGAAGCAGTGCCTGGTACTCCAGACGCAGTCGTAAATACTCCAGGAGTCAACGTCCATGCAGGAGGTACGACTCAGGACTCTAGGAGCTGTGCTTGGTACGCTGTTCAGACTGTACTCCATACATCAGGGGCAATTGGTAATGAAGACATGTATCCTGGGAATGGGTTTCTGCCTCAAGGTTCTGAGTTAGGGGTCTGGCCACTGCACCCGCCCCATGCAACCTCACTCCATCCTTGCTCGGGGGCTGGTGATCAAGCAGATTTTGGATGATGAATAGCTCTTTCCTTCTTTGGAGTTAGGGTGAGGTTGGCCTGCAGTGGAACAGAATGATCCATTTTACTGTATACTTTTTGTACTGGCAATTTTTCTTCTAGATATATTCTATGCATATATAGATTTTTTTTACATCGATGATGGAACATTCAGTACCATGCTCTAAAAAAATTAATATATCTTGGATTCATCTATATCAGCTGTCTCACCCTTTTTCATTACTGCCTGATTTTCCATT
Source organism: Lipotes vexillifer (assembly GCF_000442215.2). Lineage (NCBI taxonomy): Eukaryota > Metazoa > Chordata > Mammalia > Artiodactyla > Lipotidae > Lipotes > Lipotes vexillifer. The sequence continues at coordinate 6,918,913 of NW_006780610.1, read as the reverse complement.
GCATGATGGTCTATAATCTGACTACTTCTCTATTGATTGATGTTTAAATTATTTCTGTCTTTTGCTATTACTACCAATCCTATAATCATACATGTGTCAGCATACTTGAAAGAAATTCCTAAAAGGTAGGTTGCTGGGTTAAAATGTATATTTCTTTGGGGAGAGCTATAAGATTCCCTTTGTAAGTAATAGTGGAAATATTCAAAGAAAACATGGAGGATGTTTTGGTACAGCTTACGCATGGTGGAGAAGTTGGTTCCATATTCACCCCGTTCTTTGATGCATAACAAGTACACATGAGGTAATGAACCTCAGAATTCACAAAGTGAGGATCATTTGGGTCAACAGCCTGTCTGTGCAATTCCTTTTAACAACAAATTCACACTCTTGTTCAAGTGTAATGCACACTTCCCTGCATTCAATCCCACTCTCATTTGCCGCAGGCTGCTTTCTTGGTTCTGAAGGAGGATGGCCACCTTGTAGCTTCCGCAGTGCTTTTGGTTTCTAAGCATGCTCCTCCCTTAATGGGATTTGAGAAGAAAACCTTTGGCAGAGTTCTCCAAAGCCACTTCATACTGGTCAATGTGGTAAGCCATGGACAGTAGATTCAGGAGGCACAGAGCTCCAGGTTGGTCTGGGCTTGAGGGAGGTCTCCCAGTGCTTCTGGTGGTTCAGGGGCATGTGAGGTCCTGGCAGGCAGCTGAGGAGAGGTGGCCTTGGGGACCCTAAGGGACTGGTCAAGGTTCGGCCCAACCACTGCTGAATCAGGAATCTGCATCCACTGAGCATCTGACCCAACTCTTTTCATTTTGATAGATGTCACCAAATTCCCCAGTAAAAGCCTGCACTAATTTAGTTTCTACCAACAAGCATGAGAGTATCTGTTTCCCCAACCCCTGCTACCACTGTGTCTTATCATATTTCTGAATCTTGCCCATCTGAAAGATGAAACATAATTTATCATTTAAATTTACATTTCTTTCATTATGAAAAATGCTATAAACATATTTAAAACATATTATTAGCCACCTGCAGGTCTTTTTTCTCTGAGTTGCCTGTTTCTGGTTTTGTTTTGGTTTGGGTTTGCCCATTTTTTTGCTGGTGGGTTATTTGTCATTTTCTTATCGATCTACAAGAGCTTTTGATATATTAAGTCAGTCGGCCTTTGTGTGTCATATGAGTTGCAGGTATTTTTCCCAGTTTGTTTGCTGACATTTGAGTTAACTTACAGTATTTTTTAAAGTTCTGAAACTTTTATTTTTCTATTCAAATGAATCCATTCTTTACTTTTTCTGTTCAGAGTTTGTGTCTTACTGAGAAAGGCTGTCTCCACTCCATAGTCATAAAAAGTCTTCCACATTCCTTTCTAGTATTTTTATGAGTTTATTTTTTTATGTAGAAATCCTTGCTCCATCTGGAATTTTTTTGGATGTGATAAGTGAAGACAAGATCCAATTTTACTTTTTTCCCAGATGGCAAGCTGGTTTTCTCAACACCCCTTGTTGAATAATCCCTTTTGCCTAACTGATTTGAAATACCATATTCATTATATACAAAATGCCTCTGTCTTCTTGGATTTTTATCTGGATTTCAGTTTCCTTTACTTGACTGCCTTGTCTTGCTCCTAAATGCTTTTAAGTATTATCGATTTTTATTATTTTTTTAATACCTGGTAAGTCTTGTCATTTTCATTTATTCTTTTTTTTTTAATTTCAGAATTTTTCTGCCTAGTATCACATGTTTATTTCTCCATGTAGAGTTTATTTCTTTTATTTCCTTTTTTTTAAATATCTTTATTGAAATATAATTGCTTTACAATAGTGTGCTAATTTCTGCTATATAACAAAGTGAATCAGCTATACGTATACATGTATCCCCATATCCCCTCCCTCTTGCATCTCCCTCCCACCCTCCCTATCCTACCCCTCTAGGTGGTCACAAAGCATGGAGCTGACCTCCCTGTGCTATGCGGCTGCTTCCCACTAGCTATCTATTTTACATTTGGTAGTGTATATATGTCAATGCCACTCTCTCACTTCTTCCCAGCTTACTGTTGCCCCTTCCTGTGTCCTCAAGTCCATTCTCAACGTCTGTGTCTTTATTCCTGTCCTGCCCCTAGGTTCTTCAGAACCTTTTTTTGTTTGTTTTTAGAATCCATATATATGTGTTAGCATACGGTATTTGTTTTTTTCTTTTTTAAATTTTTTAATTTTATTTAATTTTATTTTTTTTTATAGAGCATGTTCTTATTAGTCATCAATTTTATACACATCAGTGTATACAGGTCAATCCCAATCGCCCAATTCATCACACCACCATCCCCACCCCCCCACAGCTTTCCCCCTTTGGTGTCCATACATTTGTTCTCTACATCTGTGTCTCAACTTCTGCCCTGCAAACCGGTTCATCTGTACCATTTTTCTAGGTTCTACATACGTACGTTAATATACGATATTTGTTTTTCTCTTTCTGACTTACTTCACTCTGTATGACAGACTCTAGGTCCAACCACCTCACTACAAATAACTCAATTTCGTTTCTTCTTACGGCTGAGTAATATTCCATTACATATATGTGCCACATCTTCTTTATCCATTCATCTGTCGATGGACACTTAGGTTGCTTCCATGTCCTGGTTATTGTAAATAGTGCTGCAATGAACATTGTGGTACATGACAATTTTTGAATTATGGTTTTCTCAGGGTATACGTCCAGTACTGAGATTGCTAGGTCATATGGTAGTTCTATTTTTAGTTTTTTAAGGAACCTCCATACTGTTCTCCATAGTGGTTGTATCAATTTACATTCCCACCAACAGAGCAAGAGGGTTCCCTTTTCTCTGCACCCTCTCCAGCATTTGTTGTTTGTAGATTTCTTATGATGGCCATTCTGACTGGCGTGAGGTGATATCTCACTGTAGTATTGATTTGCATTTCTCTAATGATTACTGATGCTGAGCACCCTTTCATGTGTTCATTGGCAATCTGTATATCTTCTTTAGAGAAATGTTTATTTAGGTCTTCTGACCATTTTTGGATTGGGTTTTTTGTTTTTCTCATATTGAGCTGCATGGACTGCTTGTATATTTTGGAGATTAATCCTTTGTCAGTTGCTTCATTTGCAAATATTTTCTTCCATTCTCAGGGTTGCCTTTTGGTCTCGTTTATGGTTTCCTTTGCTGTGCAAAAGCTTTGAAGTTTCATTAGGTCCCATTTGTTTATTTTTGTTTTTATTTCCATTTCTCTAGGAGGTGGGTGAAAAAGAATCTTGCTGTGATTTATGTCAAAGAGTGTTCTGCCTATGTTTTCCTCTAAGGGTTTTATAGTGTCTGGCCTTACATTTAGGTCTTTAGTCCATTATTTTTGTGTATGGTGTTAGGGAGTGTTCTAATTTCATTCTTTTACATATAGCTGTCCAGTTTTCCCAGCACCACTTATTGAAGAGGCTGTCTTTTCTCCATTGTATATTCTTGCCCCCTTTATCAATGATAAGACCATATGTGCGTGGGTTTATCTCTAGTCTCTCTATCCTGTTCCATTGATCTATATTTCTGTTTTTGTGCCAACACCATACTGTCTTGATTACTGTAGCTTTGTAGTATAGTCTGAAGTCCAGAAGCCTGATTCCTCCAGCTCTGTTTTTCTTTCTCAAGATGACTTTGGCTATTTGGGGTCTTTTGTGTTTCCATACAAATTGTGAAATTTTTTTGTTCTAGTTCTATGAAAAATGCCATTGGTAGTTTTATAGGGATTGCATTAAATCTGTAGATTGCTTTGGGTAGTTATTTTCAGAATGTTGATTCTTCCAATCCAAGAACATGGTATATATCTCCACCTGTTTGTATTATCTTTAATTTATTTCATCAGTGTCTTATAGTTTTCTTCATACAGATCTTTTGTCTCCTTAGGTAGGTTTATTCCTAGGTATTTTCTTCTTTTTGTTGCAATGGTAAATGGGAGTGTTTCCTTAATTTCTCTTTCAGATTTTTCATCATTAGTGTATAGGAATGCAAGAGATTTCTGTGCATAATTTTGTATCCTGCTACTTTTCCAAATTCATTGATTAGCTCTAGTAGTTTTCTGGTAGCATCCTTAGGATTCTCTATGTATAATATCATGTCATCTGAAAACAGTGACAATTTTTTTTTCTAAAATTATTCCAAAGCTTTGCATGTGTGGTTTGGTTTGATTGTTTGTTTGTTTTTTGCAACAGTGACAGTTTTACTTCTTCTTTTCCAATTTGGATTCCTTTTATTTCTTTTCCTTCTCTGGTTGCTGTGGCTAAAACTTCCAAAACTATGTTGAATAACAGTGGTGAGAGTGGACAACCTTGTCTTGTTCCTGACCTTAGTGGAAACGGTTTCAGTTTTTCACCATTGAGGATGTTGGCTTTGAGTTTGTCATGTATATGGCCTTTATTATTTTGTTCCCTCTATTCATACTTACAGGAGGGTTTTTTATCATAAATGGTGTTGAATTTTGTCAAAAACTTTTCCTGCATCTATTGGGATGATTATATGGTTTTTCTCCTTCAATTTGTTAATATGGTTTATCACATTGATTGATCTGCATATATTGAAGAAACCTTGCATTCCTGGGATAAATCCCACTGGATCATGGTGTATGATCCTTTTAATGTGCTGCTGGATCCTGTTTGCTAGCATTTTGTTTAGGATCTTTGTATCTCTATTCATCAGTGATATTGGCCTGTAGTTTTCTTTTCTTGTGACATCTCTGTCTGGTTTTGGTATCAGGGTGATGGTGGCAGTGTAGAATGAGTTTGGGAGTGTTCCTCCCTCTGCTATATTTTGGAAGAGTTTGAGAAGGAAGGGTGTTAGCTCTTCTCTAAATGTTTGATAGAATTCGCCTGTGAAGCCATCTGGTCCTGGATTTGGTTTGTTGGAAGATTTTTAATCACAGTTTCAATTTCAGTACTTGTGATTGTTCTGTTTATATTTTCTATTTCTTCCTGGTTCAGCGTCAGAAGGTTGTGCTCTTCTAAGAATTTGTCCATTTCTTCCAGGTTGTCCATTTTATTGGCATATCATTGCTTATAGTAATCTCTCACGATCCTTTGTATTTCTGCAGTTTTAGTTGTTACTTCTCCTTTTTCATTTCAAATTCTGTTTATTTGAGTCTTTTCCCTTTTTTTCTTGATGAGTCTGGCTAATGTTTATCAATTTTGTTTATCTTCTCATAGAACCAGCTTTTAGTTTTATTGATTTTTGCTATTGTGTCCTTCATTTATTTTTCATTTATTTCTGATCTGATTTTTATGATTTCTTTCCTTCTGCTAACTTTGGGGGTTTGTTTGTTCTTGTTTCTCTAATTTCTTTAGGTGTAAGGTTAGGTTGGTTATTTGAGATTTTTCTTGTTTCTTTAGGTAGGATTATATTGCTATAAACTTCCCTCTTAGAACTGTTTTTGCTGCATCCCATAGTTTTTGTGTCGTCGTGTTTTCATTGTCAGTTTTTTAAAGGTATTTTTTTATTTCCTCTTTGATTTCTTCAGTGATCTCTTCGTTATTTAGTAGCATGTTGTTTAGCCTCCATGTGTTTGTATCTCTTACAGATTTTTTCCTGTAATTGATATCTATCTCATAGCGTTGTAGTCAGAAAAGATACTTGATACAATTTCAATTTTCTTAAGTTTACCAAGCCTTGATTTGTCACCCAAGATATGATCTATCCTGGAGAATGTTCCATGAGCACTTGAGCAGAAAGTGTATTCTGTTGTTTTTGGATGGAGTGTCCTATAAATATCAATTAAGTCCATCTTGTTTAATGAGTCATTTAAAGCTTGTGTTTCCTTATTTATTTTCATTTTGGATGACCTGTCCATTGGTGAAAGTGGGGCGTAAAGTCCCCTACTGTTATTGTGTTACTGTCAATTTCCCCTTTTGTACCGTGTATGCCTTATGTATTGAGGTGCTCCTATTTTGGATGCATAAATATTTACCATTGTTATATCTTCTTCTTGGGTTGATCCCTTGATCATTATGTAGTGTCCTTCTTTGTCTCCTGTAATAGTCTTTATTTTAAAATCTGTTTTGTCCATTATGAGAATTCCTACTCCAGCTTTCTTTTGATTTCCATTTGCATGGAATATCTTTTTCTATCCCCTCACTTTCAGTCTGTATGTGTCCCTAGGTCTGAAGTGGGTCTTTTGTAGACAGCATATATATGGGTCTTGGTTTTGTATCCATTCAGCCAGTCTGTCTTTCAGTGGGAGCATAATCCATTTACATTTAAAGTAATTATCTATATGTATGTTCCTATTACCCTTTTCTTAATTGTTTTGGCTTTGTTATTGTAGGTCTTTTCCTTCTCTTGTGTGTCCTGCCTAGACAAGTTCCTTCAGCATTTGTTTTAAAGCTGGTTTGGTGGTGCTGAATTCTCGTAGCTTTTGCTTGTCTGTAAAGTTTTTAATTTCTCCGTTGAATCTGAATGAGATTCTCGCTGGGCAGAGTAATCTTCATTGTAGGTTTTTCCCTTTCATCACTTTAAATATGTCCTGCCAGTCCCTTCTGGCTTGCAGAGTTTCTGCTGAAAGATCAGCTGTTAAGCTTAAGGAGATTCCTTTATATGTTATTTGTTGCTTTTCCCTTGCTGCTTTCAATATTTTTTCTTTTATTTAAATTTGATAGTTTGATTAATATGTGTCCTGGTGTGTTTCTCCTTGGATTTATCCTGTATGGGATTCTCTGTGCTTCCTGGACTTGATTGACTATTTCTTTTCCCATATTAGGGAAGTTTTCGAATTCCCTAATTCCCTTTAATTTGAATGTTGGTGTGTTTAATGTTATCCCTGAGGTGTCTGAGACTATCCTCAATTCTTTTCATTCTTTTCTCTTTATTCTGCTCTGTGGTAGTTATTTCCACTATTTTATCTTCCAGGTCACTTATCCGTTCTTCTGCCTCAGTTATTCTGATATTGACTCCTTCTAGAGAATTTTTAATTTCATTTATGGTGTTGTTCATCATTGTTTGTTTGCTCTTTAGGTCCTTCTAGGTCCTTGTTAAACGTTTCTTGTATTTTCTCCATTCTATTTCCAAGATTTTGGATCATCTTTACTATCATTACTCTGAATTCCTTTTCAAGTAGACTGCCTATTTCCTGTTCATTAGTTTGGTCTGGTGGGTTTTTACCTTGCTTCTTCATCTGCTGCATATTTCTCTGTCTTCTCATTTTGCTTAATTTACTGTGTTTGGGGTCTCCTTTTTGCAGGCTGCAAGTTCATAGTTCCCGTTGTTTTTGGTGTCTGCCCCCAGTGGGTAATGTTGGTTCACTGGGTTGTGTAGGCTTCTTGGTGGAGGGGACTGGTGCCTGTGTACTGGTGGATGAGGCTGGATCTTTTCTTTCTGGTGGGCAGGAGTGCGTCCTGTGGTGTGTTTTGGGGTGTCTGTGAACTTAGTATGATTTTAAGCAGCCTCTCTGCTAATGGATGGGGTTGTATTCCTTTCTTGCTAGTTGTTTGGCATGGGGTTTCCAGCACTGGCACTTGCTGGTATTGAGTGGAGCTGAGTCTTAACGTTGAGACAGAGATCTCTGGGAGAGCTCTTGCCAATTGATATTACATGGGGCTGGGAGGTCTCTGGTGGTTCACTGTCCTGAACTTGGCTCTCCCACCTCTGAGGCTCAGGCCTGACACCTGGCCGGAGCACCAAGACCCTGTCAGCCACACAGCCATGGATATTCTGGGTGTTGATCTGTCACAAGCCTCAGGTTTCCTTCTGATAAATTAAATATTGTGGTTTTAAAAATCTCTATTTCTGCAATCATGTTTCTTCATAAAGCATCATTAACAGTAATGACTTGTCCACTTAATTGTTTGAAGAACTTTCGATAAAGTATCTTATTTAATGTTATTTTCCCAGGAAATCTCATTCGTTCTGCCTACTGCTCTCATCATACAGTTCTTCGAATTTTCTGCTCTTGCTGCTCTATAGAAAGAAAGAGAGAAATTTCTGTGATTCTGAGTCATCAAATCCCAACCAGCTTGTCCAGCTTCCCCGGGTTCCTGCCTGGGAGCCTGCTGTCAGTGCCCACCCACGATGGTGTGAACCTCAGTGAGGCTCAGTGGGCTTGGAGCCTCAGCTCTGCCTCAGGGCCTCGGATGGAGTTGGAGCAACTTCCACGTGGCTCAAGTGCAGCATCTTGATGACTGGGAATGGTGTCCCCAGCTGATTGGCCCCACGTCCTGCAGTAAGCCCTGTGAAGGTACTGGAGGAGGCTTAGAGCGGAGGGCTGGTGTGGCCTGCTCATGGCTGGTCTGCGCCCTCTCCATGTAGACTTTAAATCAGTTCATCTGCTCCCTCTCACTCTTCAAATCCCATAGGTATGTTCATTGGGTTTACATTGGCTCATGATTGTCTCCTTTTCCCAAGGAGAGAGCAGACTCCTTTGGCCCAGGAGGAGGGGGAGGTCTGTAGTCAAGCTGGCCTCAGGGGAAAACAATGTTGTCAGCCCAACTTGTTGGCAGACACCCCCACCTTTCCCCAAATCTGACGTTCTCAGGTGCTATAGGGGGAAGGGTTTAATGGTTAAATATGTTTTTGACCAGGGGATAAGGGAGTGGGTGAGGGATAAATTGGGAGATTGGGATTGACATATACACACCACTATATATAAAAGATAATAATAAGAACCTGCTGTATAGCACAGGGAGCTCTACTCAATACTCTGTATTGGTGTATATGGGAAAAGAATCTAAAAAATAAAGAGTGGATATTTGTAGATGTATAACTGATTCACTTTGCTGTACATCTGAAGCTAACACAAAATTGTAAATCAATTATACTCCAATAAAAATTTTTAAAACCTATTATAAAACAGTTAAATGAGTTTGGACAACCTTGGATTAAATAAAGTTAAATAATTTTTTCTTGATCATCCATTCAGCAGATATTAATAGGTACCTCCCACGTACCAAGTGCTGGGCCCAGAGCCAGGAATGCTGTGGAGAAGAAGTTGGACACATCCTGCCTTTCACAGAGCTATGGTCTAGTTGGGGAGAAAGACATTAAACAAAAGACAAACTCCAATGTTCATTGCGGCACTGTTTACAATAGCCAAGACATGGAAGCATTGTAAGTGTCCATCGACAGATGAATGGATAGAGAAGATGTGGTACATATATACAATGGAATATTACTCAGCCAGAGAAAATAATGAAATAATGCCCTTTGCAGCAACATGGATGGGCCTAGAGGTTATCATACTAAGCAAAGTAAGTCAGAAGGAGAAAGGCAAATATCATATGCTATCGCTTATATGTGGAATCTTAAAAAATGATACAAATGAAAGTATTTCAAAACAGAAACAGATTCACAGACTTAGAAAACAAACTTATGGTTACCAAAGGGGAAATGTTGGGGTGGGGAAGGGATAAATTAGGAGTCTGGGATTAACAGATGCACATTACTATATGTAAAATAGATAATCAACAAGGACCTACTGTATAACACAGGGAACTCTACTCAGTAATCTGTAATAACCTATATAGGAAAAGAATCTGAAAAGGAATAGGTATATGTATAACTGAATCACTTTTCCATACACCTGAAACTACCACAATATTGTAAATCAACTGTATTCCAATATAAAACAAAAATTAAAAAATAACTCCAAATACACATTTTCTCAGGCTGTGATTGTAAGTGCAAAGGAAGGAAGCCCAGGGAAGGTGCTATGAGAAGAAACTGCTGGGCTGAGAGCATGAGGACAGGTCTTGCTGAGGAAGTGAAGGTTAAGCAGGTTTCGTGGAGTTTCACCACACACGCTAGCAGAGAGGACCTCCAAAGCAGGGCGTTTCCCAGCTTTTTGACTATGGAATTCTATTCAGCTGGCCTTTCTGGGTGCATCTCGGCAGGTGCTCTTTGGAAAATGCTAACCTTTTGCTCCACCCTGAGGTCTATAACCCATATCTGTCTCATCTGAGCCAGGTGTCCTTAGAGAAGTTACTCACCCTCTCTGAGCCTCGTTTTTCTCATCTGTAAAATGGTGTAATAGGGCTGCTGTACAAATTACTACAAACTCAGTGGCCAAAAACAGCAAAAATGTATTCTCTCATAGTTCGGTGGGGCTGGAGCATGAAATCAAGGTGTCTGCATAGCTGCACTCCCTCTGAAGGTTTTAGGGAAGGATCCTTCACTGCATCTTCCAGCTTCCGGTGCCTCCAGGAATTCCTTGGCTTGTGTCAACATCACTCCAACCTCTGCCTTCATCATCATGTGGCCTTCTCCACTAAGTCAGTGTCTCCTCCCCTGTCTCTTATAAGGACACTTGGCATTGGATTTAGGGCCCATCTGAGAATCCAGCGTGATCTCATCTCAAGATCTTCAACTCAATTACACCTGCAAAGAATCTTTTTCCAAATAAGATCACAATGTCAGTTTCCAGGACATATCTGGTTGGGGGGCCACAGTTTAACTCACCACAGATGGGAATCAGAGAACTCGTTTTAGAGAATTGTTGTCGAGGTTTGACAAGGCAATGTATGTGAAGTTGCCTGCCTCAGAGTGGCGTGGATGCTAAATGTTCATTTGCTCCCTGCTTCTCCCTCTCCAGGTGTCTCTGTTCTCAAGAGGGTTGAGCATGACTAATTCACAATGAAGCAGAAGGGACCAACGGGTTTCTTCTCCCATCCCACCTCCACTGGAGGGAATTTCCCTTTAAGTGAGGAGTCAGGGAAGGGGAATTACTCCTCCTCTTTCTCTCAGAGCTTCCCTTTTCTGAATTCGGAGCCCCTGCAGGAGACATTTATTATCTTTCCTCCCAGAAGGTCCTTGCCAGCTGCTCCTCTGCAGTCCTGGTCATCCAATCTGGATCTATCCTTATCAAGACACCTGTCCTTATCAAGACATCTCTCCTTATCAAGTCATCAGTGAAGATGTTTCTGGGACCCGAGGGTGGGAGAGCCGACAGACCCTGCCTGAGCCATTTCCCACTTCTCTGACAGCTCCCAGGAGACTCCTATCTTCAAAGAGTAACTCACGGCTTTTCCTCATCGTCTCCTGGGTCTTCACTGCAAAACAAAGACAGCCTCTCTGACCTCTTCCCTCTTCTGACTTGCCGTGTTGAGGTGTGCTTGTCAAGCTGATGTTGAGGGACATGAGCTAGATACCATTCAGGGGGAAAGAAACAAACATGCCAGGAAGCAGCTTAAATGCTTCCCTGCCTCTGGGATGTGTTAATGGCCTTGCCTGGCATTCCCGTTCTTCCATAGACACTGACTTCTCCAAGCTGCCTGCCTCCACAGAGGCAGCCCTTGTGTTTCTTGGTCCCTGGGTCCCTCTGTCCCGGGCTCTTCTGCACCTCCGTATCTCGGCTCCATGCCCTTCCTCCCATACTCCCCTCGTAATGACAAATCGATGGTAATTGCTTCAGTGCAACTGTTCAATCCTCGGACTGTTGGGAGAGAACTTAGTGTCCAAAGAAGTCCCCAAGGAGCCACATGCTCCTTGAATTATGTAAAGGTGAGCAGAAAAGGGTGAATTTATATGCAGAAATTCTTTTTGGCATTAAAGTTTCATGGGAAAAACTGAACCCTTGGACTCATATTTCTGGTCAAAGCTTATTTTCCTTCATTCAGTACACATTTGTTGGACTCTTATTATGTACAAGGCCACAGTCTGGGTGATATAGGAGAAAAGGAGATTAATTAATCAGTTTCAGGTATTTCCTGGAGGCTCCCTCACTGCCACATGCGTATACCTGCCAACAAGTTAGGGTATCATACCATCCATCTGTATATCCATCCACCCATCCATCCATCCATCCACCCTTCCATCTATTTACTCACCCAGCAAGTATTTATTAAGTGCCTGCTATGAGCCGGGTTCTGTGACAGGCACTGGAAGTACTGAGCTAGGTGCAAAGCAAGGCATCTGTTAAAAGGCAGAAGTGATGAAGGTTTTAGGGATTGTCCTGTAAAAGAGATGCTGTTTAAGCTGGATTTTGAAGGGCAAGTACAATTGGGGCAGAATGCTTATGTCCATGCCTGTAAAATATTAGCAAGGTCGAGCCTCCCAGCTCATTTCCTTTCTTCCCCAGAATTTATGTGCATTCTCAAGGTTTATATTCATTCGCAAGGTCACTTCCAGCTCCCTCACAAAGCTCAGCCCCACAGGCTTTTCCTACCTGGGGCTCTGCTTTCCCTCTGCTTCACATTGAACTGCCCCAACATGACATCAACCTCTTGCTCTTGATTTCCACAAGAGTCACCAACACAAAGCATCTGTGTGAAGATAGCAGTGGGTCCCTCAGAACTTTCTGGCTTGTTCCATCTCCAGCCCAACTTGCAAATCCAAAGAGAGGTAGACAGTGCAATCATTCTCTCATCTCCATGTGGATCTCAGCAAGAAGAGAGCTGAGATTTATCTTCCCATTGACAGCGATGTAAGCCCCACAATGGTGGGGAGTTTGCCTATTGTGCTCACTGCTAATATTCCCAGGACCTAGATTGAAGCCTAGAACAGTGCCTGGCACATGGTAGGGACTCAAGATATATATGTTGAGTTTGTTGAATGAATTATTCTGTTCCCCAACTCCCTTAAAATACTTGAATGGGAAACAAAAGGGTGGGGGTACCACTGTAACAGCAGCAATGGCCATGACACAAAGCTCTCCAGCATTATCCTGTCACATTTGGAATAAAACCCAAAGGTCTCCAGGTGGTCTAGATGCTCCCTTTGACACATGCCGCTCCAGCCACACTGGTCTTCTTGCATCTCCCTTGACCACACCGAGCACACTGCTGCCCCAGGACCTGTTGCAGAGGTCGTTTCTCTACCCAAATTGCACTTCTCCATCACCCCACAAGGCTCACTCCCACACCTCCTTCAGGTCTCTGCTCAAATGTCATCTCCTGCCTTAGTTTCCTCATTACACGCATTACTGCCTGCCATTATCTTATACATTATTTACGGATTGCCTCTTCCCTTTGAGAATGGTAGCTCGATAAGAGCTTTATTTTATTCACTACTGTATTCTCAGTGTTTGGGACCATGCCTAGCAAACAGTGAACACCACATAAATGCTTGCTGTTGAGTGAACAAATGGTTATGAGTGAACATGGCCTCTCCACAAACCTAGGGATGGGGATGGGAATCAGTAGTGGCCTGGAAGAGGAGTCAAAGAGGTCATTACCTGAATGAAAAGAAAAAGTGTAGAGGAGAAGCTTGGCAACTAGATCGAACCCTGAAAAGGCAGATCGAGTAGACTAAGAGCAGTTGTCCAGGATGGTGGAAAGGTCAAGACCTCCACTGGGCCATGTGGTGCCCTTGTGTAAATGAGAGAAATAATGTCCCTTAGTCTAGGTGGATGTAGCTTTGTGCAGGGGCCTCTGCATGGTGAGTGCAGTATGTGCTGGATTTCAGTTGACACCCACCACCATGTGTCAGTGCCTCTGTGCAGGGTGCATCTTGTTTCACCCTACCTGTTGGTTTCAGGAAGTTGGTCAGTTGAGGTCTTGTTAGGGAAAAATGTGAGTGTCCACCACGGCATTTCTCTGTTGCTGAGTTTGGAAAGAAAAAGCAACAGCCACCCTGAATTTGAGCTTGGTGAAGACTTGCCCAAAGTCACACAGCTACTAAAGGGCAGAACTGAGATCTGGGAGCCTTCCAATCAGACGACTCGGTGTGTCGACTTGCGTCATCCTCTTGCTATCCAAAGCTCAGCCCAAGGACCAGCTGTATTGGCATCACCTGGGAGTTTTAAAGAAATGCAGAATTTCAGGCTCTGCCCCAGACCTACAGATTCAGAATCTGCATTTCTGCAAGTTCCTCAGGTGATTTTTGTATGCACTGAAGTTTGGGGAATACTGTACTGCTCCCAGATTTTAGGCTGCTATCTTTATTATTTTTCTACTTAACTTGAGGCTGGATCACCTTACTTCAACCATCTGGCCTGTCACCAGATGTTATTCACAGGGCCAGCCAGCTTGGAGTTTTAGAAAGAGCCCTGGGCATTTAGTTGTGTTTCAATGGCTGTGTGATGTTGAACAGATCTTTCATTCCTAAGAGCTTCCTAATCTGAAAAAAAGTGGGAACAATGACCCAGCACTTTTATGGGGCTCAAATGACATGATGGATGTGAGAGTGCCCTTGTCAATCCTAAAATTCTGTCCGAACACACAGCATTACTGCTCCCACATAATGTAATATGAAGGCCTCTGACAGAGACCACTCATCTCTAGAATGCTGTTTCAACAAATTAGAAGAAGGGAGAAAATGAATGGTCTGGGGTCAGTAGACTCTAATTAGCAGACTTGAATAGACATAGGAGTCCATAGATTCATTTAGCTTACAGGGGTGACTAACTGACCCCTGGGAGCTTCACACAAGGCTTTGATCATGGGATTAGTGCTACTCTTGGGAAATTCTGAAGGTTGGTAAAAATTAGGTGAGACATTTTCCAGAGAGGGAGATTTTTAGGGTTGCAATGTGTGGTGAGTTAGTGGGAGGGAAGAAACACTCCTGCAGATAAGCTGCCTGCCCCCCAGCATGACCAGGGATGCCTTATCACTTCCATGCCTGACCACTGCCTGGCTATCATACTTTTCATGTTGTGTCTAGATGGTCTGTGCCACATGGAAGTGGTCAGTAACACTGCAGCCACTTAGCTGGTCATGAGCTTGGGGAATGCCATTTGTTAGAAAAAAAATAGCTCAGACCACAGTGGTGCTCTTGGGATCCTTAAGAGAGAGGGCTGGCTGCCCACCTCTATCAAAAGGCTGGACACAGTAAGTATTCAGTAATTTCTCAATGGATGAATGAGTGAACGGAAACCTTTGCCTTTAGGAAGATTTCTCTGTCTCAGTAAGACCTACCCTAACCACCATGTTTTAAAATTAAGCTCAGCCACCTATACAGCTCTCCATCCCGCTTATCCTGCTTTATCTTTTTGTTTGTTTGTTTGTTTTTATCCATAGCACTTATTCACTCTTAACATACTATATACTTAACTTAATTGTTCATTATCTGTTCCCCACTTCTCAGAATGGAAAGCTACTAGAGTATGGATCTTTATCTCTTTTAATTCACTGATACATCCCTAAAACAGTGCTCAGCATAGAGTAGATGCTCAAGAAACATTTGTTGAATCAAACTGAATTAAGTGAATTAGAGAGAGTGGCCGTGTCAGACTTAAGTTCTTATCTGGTTCTGCCACCAAATTATTGTCTAACAAGGGTGCATGTCTTCTGTTTCCTGAACCCCAGTTTCCACATCTGTACAATGAAGGGATTTGGATCTATCTCTAAGGGCATTTTCAGCTCTAATTTAGTTGCCTTTCAGGATGGCTTTGGAAGATTATTTGCATGAAGTGCTGAAGAGGGTTCTATAAAGGAAATGAACAGACCTGGGTGGGAGCTCTGCTCTGACACTTCTTAAGTCCTGAGACTTCGGGTGAGACACTGACTTCTACTCCATATACGCTGCTCCTAGCACTGTCTCTGGAGTATCTTATAAATTGATTAAATGTGAGCTTCTGCCTTCTTCTCCCCATCTGGGCCTGGGTGTCTTGTTGCCAAATGAGTCTCAGCTCACACAGTCACATAACAATGAGCTGAAAGGACTTCGCACACTATAAAGTCTTCCTCAAATGTAAAGGGTTATGATGGCTACATACACACCCAACCCCTGACCTTGCTCCACACAGATGAGATTGAGACCATAGTTGCTATTTATACCCAAACCATCTCATGATTCACTGGCCTCACTGCTTGTCAGAAATGTTGCACCTGACGAGACCAAATTCTCATTGGTTTATCAAAGTCTAATTAAAACTTGATCATCGTGTCTAACATGCTGCCTTATTATTTGGGCTTAATTAAGGTGATGAGAGGAGGCTGAAAGCAGCAAATCCAGCAGTGCTGTGATACAACATCTGGAGAAGAATGGGGCCTAGCCAGATGAGCAATTAAGTTGAGCTATACACATAGTGAGGATCTTTGCATCTGCCAGCCCTTCCTCAATACAGGGTTTGTGAAAAGCCAGACCAGTGTGCTCCTCTCCACCTTCTAAAATATCAGGAACTAGTCAGACCCTTCAGAGAACATGGCGGCAAAGCCACCACTGTGGGGAAGGTTCTGCTGTCATGGTTTTTAGTCACTGGGGGAAGGAAAAAGGGAGCATCTGACAACTGGGAGCAACTAATTCTCCATTTGACCTTGGATCTGGTCAGCTGTCGTCATGACGTTGACGTGAATCATGCCAGGAGAACTCAGTCCTCTTTGAAATGTCATCACTCATCTATTCAGTTATGAAAAACCTGAAATTGGGCACTTCTGCATCTACTCCCAGGAACAGGCAGGAAGCATGGGGTAAAATGTTCAAACAAAATTGTTCAAAATTCTCAGCAACACCAAAGATGTAAATTGCTCCATTAGACTTATGGTAATAGGGTAGGCTAGCTGCTGTAACAAAGAGTCCCTGGGATAGGAAACCTCTGAAATGCCTTCCAATGATCCCTATCTCCTGGCTTTCATATTTTTGTGTAATTCCCTCTGGTTGAGCATGGGCTGGACCTAGTGACTTGCTTCTAATGAATAGAATGCAGCAAAAAGATGGGATGTCACTTTGGAGATTAGGCTACAAGGGATTGTGATTTCTGTCTTGCCAGCTCTCCCTCTGGCTCTTCTTGCTTGCTGGCTCTGATGAAGCAAGCTGCCATGTTGTGAGCTGCCCCATGGAGAGGTCCACATAGCCAGGAGCTGAAGGCTGCCTCTGGCCAACAGCCCTTGAGGAACTAAATCCTGTCAACAATCACATGAGTGAACTTCGAAGCAGATATTTCCTTCCCCAGTTGAGGCTTAAGCTGACTGTAGCCCTGGCTGGCACCTTGATCTCAGCCTGAAAGTGACTTTGAAGTAGAAGATCCAGTGAAGCTATACATAGATTCCTGACCTACAGAACTTGTAAGATAATAAATGTCATTGTTTTGAGACATTAAATTTGGGGAAATTTGTTACACAGTAATAGATAATTAATACAGACCCCAATGTGAATAATGGCTCAAATACAATAGAAATTTATGTCTAGTACTTGTAACTGTGCTTAAAGAGACTGTCATTTTCAACATTTTCAATGGCTTCCAAGAATGCCCTGAAGTTGTCTCCATTTCAGCCAGTTCCCAAGAAGGGAACAAGAGTATGATGGAGCATGTATGGGAATTTTTTAAAACTTTAAAAATTGTGATAAAATATGCATAACGTAAAATCTACTGTAGCAGCACCATTTACAATAGCCAAGACATGGAAGCAACTTAAATGTCTATCAACAGGTGAATGAATGAAGATGTGGTATATATATACAATGGAATATTACTCAGCTGCAAAAAAGAATGAAACAATGCCATTCGCAGCAACATGGATAGACATAGAGATTATCATACTAAGTGAAATAAGTCAGAGAAAGACAAATAGCATATGATATCACTTATATGTGAAATCTTAAAAAAGAAAAAGATACAAATGAACTTACTTACAAAACAGAAACAGATTCACAGCCTTCTAAAAGAAACTTATGGTTACCAAAGGGGAAATGGCGGGGGGATAAATTAGGAGTTTGGGATTAACAAATACACACTACTTTATATAAAATAATCAACAAAGACCTACTGTTTAGCACAGGGAACTCTACTCAATATTCTGTAACAACCTATATGGGAAAAGAATCGGAAAAAGAATGGATATGTGTATATATATATATAACTGAATCACTTTGCTGTACACCTGAAACTAAGACAACATAGTAAATCAACTATATTCCAATAAAAAATAAAAATTAAATTTAACAATCTACTATTTTAACCATTTTTAATACATAGTTCAGTGGCATTCAGTACATTCACATTTTTGTGTACCCATCATCACCACCATTCATCTGTAGAGCTGTTTCATCTTGCAAAACTGATGGATAGGAATTTTTAAGGGCCAAGCCTAGAAGTGGTACACATCATCTCCTCTCATATTTCAAGGGCTAGAACTTGGTCTCATAGCCACACCTATCAGAGTGGAGGTGGAGAGTGTAGCAAGGGAGACTGGAAAGTGTAGTCTATCTGTGTATCCAAGAGAAGAGGAAACCATGGATTTTTGGGTGAAAAAGAGTACATACTTATGTACAACAGTACTTACATTCTAAAATAATACCACGTCATTATTATAATGCAAACACCACTAACTCAGGGATAAACTAACCCATAGCCCCACGTGATCATTCTGTCTCCACAGCCCTTCACTGGTATGTGCTTAGTTTTGAATCAAAGACTTTTAACAGAAGGCTGTAAAAATGTAGGTGGCAAAAGATTACTTGGCGTTTCTTTGAGAAACTTTGCAAAATGTATTCCAGACCTGTTATTATCACCATAGCACTGTTCACGCCCTGCACACTTCGTAATGGCTTTTTTAATTGCTTGGGACGCTTCCTAGAACCCAGGATTTTGTGCTCTAAAGGCTCTCCTCTCCTGAAGGCAGCTTTTTTCATCGCTGTCTCATCACATCAAAGATGGCTGAAGTGGAGTTGATGGCACCTTCCCTTCCCCAGCTGGACGATAACAACTTCTGAGATGGGGCTCTGGGGAAGCCCCGGCCATCTAGAGAGGATTTGCTTTCACTGTCAAAAGGGAAGTGCCTTTTGGGGCCATTTGAATTTTGCATTGCCTGAGGTATGGCCAGAGAGATGGGTTCCGTTCCTTAAATCTCTCATTTCCAGCACCTTTTAGAGTCTGTTTTCATGAGAAAGTGTTGAGCAATGAAATAAAAAAAGAACAATCACTCTATAATCTTGTATTTTCTCTTCAAGCCCACATATTAGAGTTTGGGGTGAGTGGCTTTGCAAATTCCCTGTCTGTGAAAAGTTCATTTTAAGACCCACTGCTTTAAAAATTGCCAAGTGGACTGAAATTTCCATTTCTGTATGAGTAGCTGACATTTCTATCGGTTTTAGGTATTCCAGTTCTACTTATCTCACTTTTGCGTAGTGCCATGGTGGTATCTAAGCAACATTCTTTTGGTATATATTGGCTTATGGTGCCTGACTGGGTGAGGTGATACTCGCACCCACTGACCCCATTCCTGAGGCTAGACTCCCTGTTCTCAAGGAGTTTACAGTCTATGGGGAGACATAGCATCAATATAATGCAGTGAGAGTAGGCAGAAGTTTGCAGGGGATGCTATGGTGGCAGAGAGGAGGGTCATCTAATCCATTCTGGAGGAAGAAGGGGAAGTCAGAGGAACTTTCTAAGGAGGTGATATGCAAACAGGCTTGCAAAGGATAAGTAGGAGTTAGAGCCAAGGAGAGCAGAAGGAGAGAATGTTTAAGGAAGAAGGGCCAACATCAGTAAAGTTAGAGATGTGAGAATGTGATACGTACTTGGAACCACAAGTAGTGGGGAAAGGCACTGGAGTGGTGACTATCATAGGCTTCTGGAGTCTGACAGACCTGGATTCAAATCCTAAATCTACCAATTGCTGCTGTGCGATTATGGGCACATCACTAACTTCTCCTTGCCTTGGTTTTCTCACTTGTAAGATAGGGTAATGGAATATTCTACCACATAGGGCGGTTGAGAGGATGAAGAGAAAGATGTGTGTAGCATTGCATCTGGACCATACGAAAACCTGGATAAATGCTGTTATCTAGTAGGCAAGTACAGATGTGAGTCTGGTAGATCTATGCTAGAGATGTAGTCTAGAAAATGATCAACACAGAGATGACCATTGAGGCATGAGAGGGAGTGAAACTCTATAAGTTAGCTTTTGCTGCATAGTAAATTATCCCCAGACTTAGTGGCTTCAGACAACTATGAATTATTATTCATGAGTTTGTAAA
Organism: Lipotes vexillifer; assembly: GCF_000442215.2. NCBI lineage: Eukaryota > Metazoa > Chordata > Mammalia > Artiodactyla > Lipotidae > Lipotes > Lipotes vexillifer. The sequence goes on along the minus strand of NW_006780610.1, from coordinate 6,899,082 downwards.
TTCTGTCATCTTGGACAGGCCTGGCTGATCTCAAATGGGCTTGCTCATGTGTCCATGGTCAGCTGGCAGGTTGGCTGAGGCTGGTTGGTCTCAGGGGGATTCACTCACCAGATGCTTGGTTGGTTACTGGCTGAGGTGACTAAGCCATAGACTCTTATCATCCAGGTAGCTAGCCCAGGCTTGGATCTGGTACACCATTGCTTTGCCATATTCTCTGGGCCAAAGGAAGTCAAGACCAGTCCAAATTCAAGAGGTAGAGAAATAAACTCTACTTCTTGATAGGAGGAGTTGCAAAGTTATATTATAAAGAGCATAGAATACAAGGAAAGGTAGAAAATTGGGATCATTTTTGCAAATAACTTACCATAGAATGCATCCAATATTAAGGTATAGTAAGAAAAAGAGAAGAAACCCCAGCCCAGAACTCTGTCATTCAAGGTCGAGGAGAGGAAGACTAAGTGGTAACTTCGGTGTTCTTGGGAAGACCAGGAGAGTGTGCCAAGGGGAGGAGAGAGTTTCTAGGAGGGAGGAGTGGTTAACAGCATCAGACTGCCAAGAATCCAAGGCGCATGATGACCGAAAGATGACAACTGGGATTTCAAACGGGGGTCATTTCAAACAGAGGACAATGACGAGGGCAGGTTCACGATGAAAGCAAGACTATGATGGTTTGTGGAGACTGTTCAGTAAGAGTTGGAGACACAAACAGTGTTGACAACATTCTCAGAAAGTTTTACTAAGAAAATAGGAGAGGGATCTGGCAGTAACTAGTTAGGGGAAGAGAGAAGCCTAGGTTCTTTAAAAAATTTTTAAAGTTGGGGGCAACCTGAGAAGTTTCAACGCAGTTAGGAAGGAGCTGGTAAGGGAGTGGGTGAACAATATAGGGAATAGAGGGGATAAAAAAAGAAGATTCGTGAAAAGTAAAAGGGAATGAGATCCAAGCAGAAACATTACTTTTATACAGAAGGAGAGATTTGTAACCAGAGAGAGATAAGAAAGAATAGTTTTGGACTGAAGTAAGGTTGACAGAAGACTGACGTAGTTTTACTTTCTGATAGCTTGTATATTCTCTGTGAAGCAGGAGTGGATTCATCTGCTCAGAGAGAAGGGGAAGTGGGGTCTAAGAAAGGGTTAAACTCTGCAATGGCCACTGTGGAGAGTGAGAGAGAACTGGCAAGAGAATTAGAGGATTGCCAGGCGGCACTGAGGGTCCATCTGAAGTCGGAGACCATAAATTTAGAGGGGCACCAAGGGTTTATAGTGACACCAGTCTGTATGGATTTCCAGCAGTGCTTAGCAACCAGAGATGAGTGATAATTGGATTCATCCAAAGGTAGTATTTTGCCAGAAGTTGAGTTGAGGGAACACTGGGGCAAGAGTATTGGTAAAAGAGAGGTTGAAATGATAAGAAATAGTATCTATGCTGGACAGGGAAGGAAGTAAAGATAGGAGGGGCTGGTATACAGAGAGGAATGAATGCTGGTGTTATGGCCCAGCAAGGTAACACCCCAAGTTCATCTCTAAGGAGTGAAATTCACAATGCTTTGTATAGGCCACGCTCCTCAGTCTTCTCCATACTTTGACATCTTTCAGTTTGCTCCTAATCAAGCACTCTACACCCCAATTACTTTAATGGCTCACATCCCATGAAGAGCTGGAAAGGGCAGGTGATCAATAAAGATAGGACAGTAAGCCTCCACATCTGACCCTTCCACAGGCTTTCAGTAAATGAAACCAGCACCTACTCAATTGCTCAAGTCAAAATCTTAGGAGTCAGTCTTCAGTCCTTCAACTCCCTCACTCTCTGTCACTGAATCTATCACCAAATGCCACTGGTTCCAATTCCCAATATATCTCTGTGTCTATTTCTCACCATCTATACTGCTGTCACCTGGGTCCAAGCCACCATTATTTCTTACCGGCACCTCAGAAATAGCCTCCCACTGGTTTCTTTGCTTCACCCATTGCCCCCACAAATTCATTGTTCACACAATAGCCAGGGTGCTCTTTTAGGAATATGTCAGATCATATGTAGTCATTTTCTGCCTAAAAACTCTTCAAAGATTTCCCATTGCTCGTAAGATGAAATGAAATTCCTTACCAGTGAGTTCAGGCCAAGGAATCAGTGAAAAGTTCCTGTGATGAGAGGGAGCAGAGTAATATGGGGCACTGCGAGGCCAATGTGGGTTAGAGAGGAAGGTGTCAGGGAATGAGGGATGTTCCGTGAGGCTGGAGGGTTAGGCAGAGGCTGGACCACCGGGGCCTTGGAGGTGGTGGTGGCAAGAAGTTGGGGTAGTCACAGTTTGAAAAGACCATTCTGTCTGCAGGGTGGAGACCAGACAGAGAGGAGGCAAGAAGGACTGCAGTGAGACCAGTTATGAGGACATTATAATATGCAGGCAGGAGGTGATGACAGCTTGGACCAGCTGGTGCTGGAGATGGAGAAAAGCAAATGGCTTTGAGAGATAGTTCGGGAGATAAAGTGAAAGGCTTAGAACACCCACACTACCCCCCTGCTCCTCTATTTGCTGGCTAGTGACTCCTCATTACTCTGAGGTCAACTTCCACATTCTCAGAGAGTCTTTCCCTGACATTCTAGGCAAGGTTATACAGAAACCCAATAAATGTCTGTGAGGCTGACATGATAGAGAATATTCTTGTAAAGACGGAAGAGACCTGAGCATTATATGGACTAAAGGAAAAGATCTGGTAGAGAGGGAGAGAGTAAAAATATCAAAGAGGAGAGGTAACTGGTGGAGTGTGGTTCCCAAGCAGGAGAGGGGCATAGAATCTGGAACCCAGGCATAGCGTCAACCTTGGATCAGAGGAAACATCTAGTCCTGCGCTCTCAGTGGGCTGGGATTACACTGGGAGACAGCGATGCCATGCTGGTGACTAGACCTGTGGTTACCAGTTCTTCCTTATTTTAAGCTCTTTTTGAACTTCAAAATACTTCCTGAATTCCTGAATGTAGCTATATTTTAATATCCATTGATTGAGAAAAATACACAATGGCAAGAAGCAACATGAGTTCAGAGTGTTTTTTTTGCGGCACGCGGGCCTCTCACTGTTGTGGCCTCTCCCGCTGCGGAGCACAGGCTCCGGATGCGCAGGCTCAGCGGCCACGGCTCACGGGCCCAGCCGCTCTGCAGCACGTGGGATCTTCCCGGACAGGGGCACGAGCCCGTGTCCCCTGCCTCGGCAGGTGGACTCTCAACCACTGCGCCAGCACGGAAGCCCCAGAAAATCTTTTAAATGAGTTTTCTTTTTGCTAATCACAATTTTATCCACTCTCCTTTAAAATAGCATGTACATATGTGAAATGATTTTTCTTTTCTAGAGAATGCCTAATGCAATAAAACTTTGCAAATCTGAATGCCCTCTGCCCCAGTCTCCTGAGTCTACAGGTTGGGAATCAGGATCTAGTCTAGACCATCTTCTAATGGCATTGATACCATCCGTGACTGTCTGTCTTCCCCCCTAGACTGGGAGATCATTATGGAGAGGAGTCCTGCTTTTTTTTTTTTTTGTGGTGCGCGGGCCTCTCACTGTTGGGGCCTCTCCCGTTGTGGAGCACAGGCTCTGGACGCGCAGGCTCAGCGGCTATGGCTCACGGGCCCAGCCGCTCCGCAGCATGTGGGATCTTCCTGGACCGGGGCACGAACCCGTGTCCCCTGCATCGGCAGGCAGACTCTCAACCACTGCGCCACCAGGGAAGCCCCTGCCTTTTTTATATCCCCAGCATCTAGCATTAGACATGAGACAAAATAGGTTTTTGAAAATTACAGTTAAATGAATGAACATAGAATTATTTACATGATGACTTTATTATTATTTAAAATGAGATGCCCAGATATTCTCACATATTCTAATTCTTTTTTTAAAAAAAGTCCTGCTTTCTTTCCTCCTAGTGATTAAGATCATTCAAATTCAACCCATTTCTGTTAGGTCCTTGTTTTTGTATTCCTGTCTATTTAAGCTGAGGGACCCTGCCCTGGCTCAGGTTCATTTTTCTGTTTCTAGACAGTCTTCAGCAATGCATCATCTTAGTAAAGTGCCGGCTCATTCCACTGAGTAAAACGTACTAAATGTGCAGGCACATCCTGTCCTTTAGATGTTCCAGCTCAAAACTCAAATTTCTGCATTTGCACAAGCTTATTTGGCCAAATGTATCTTGCTGGATTAGTTTAAGCCACTGCACAAGCTGACTTTGTATTTTGAACATCAATGTACAAATCTGAAGCGAGGCATCACCTGGTTTTACGTGAATGAAATAAAGAGGCATTTCAGCCCTTAGCACTTTAATTGGATCCTTTTGACGAGAAAGGCCAATAGAGACACCAAATCTCAGGATATGATTCTTCAGCTTCAGGCTGTCCTTGGAATAATGGAGAGAAAGCTGGCTGTGTGAGCTCTCGGGGGTACTACTCACCAGGAAAACAAATTGACAAATGGATTTGAAAGTTCAATTGGAGTGTCAGCTGCCATTTCACAGGTGGCCCCAATCTCACCATTGAGTAGGTGTGGTTCTTCCAGTCACAAATATAAAGTGGTGAAAATGTCCCACAAGGGTAGTAGACAATGAGAAGTATGGCTTTGGAGATGGGAAAGCCTGAATGGTGGTCTGGAAATAAATGGAACTGCACACACACACACACACACACACACACACACACACACACACACACACACACACACACA
>NW_006780610.1:6890266-6894344 GCF_000442215.2 Lipotes vexillifer | reverse complement strand
ACACACACACACACACACACACACACACACACACACACACACACACACACACACACACAGATGCTGTAGGGCTGGGCCCCAGACACTACTCATGTAGACTCCTGCTCTGATTGGCAAACTCCCCTGGATCCTCAGCCTCTTCTCCCAGTATCCCATCCACCTCTTGCCCTTGTGAAAACATGGCTGTCCCCTGACGATATCACTGCTCAGACAGCCTCTCAGGTGGAATCAGCAAATGCCTCGGGACCAGGGAGGGAGGCCTGGTTGTTCTCCTTTACTCCTTGTGGCTGCTTCCCGACCACCTCTCCCTTTTCAAAAGCCGCTGTTCCTCTGAGACTCAGCTCCCCTCCTACACACGCCTCCATTGCCGCCACCACTGACCTGATCAGTCCCCATTCACTGAACACTTAGTCCACGGTTCTTTAGTTTCCTTTAGGTCTCAGTTGCTGAGCCCTAAGGTCCACATAAATAACCCATCTACTACCCCGTTGCCATTGTTGAATTGTGCCCCTCAAGTTCACATGTTGAAGTCCTAACCCCTAGTACCTTGGAATACAGCCGCATTTGAAGACTGTTAAAAACTCATCCACAACCCTTGCTCGAACACCAAGGCAGACTATTCAGGAGACTATTGCAATAGGTATAGGGACTCCCCCACTGGGGTTTTGCAGTAGAGGAGAGACTGGGCTCAACTGCGGATACAATGAGGAAAAGTGGGGATTTTATAGCCAAGGAGCCAGGTAGGGGGGTCGGTAGATAGAATATTACTAAGATGAAGCATCGGGGTAAAGGGGGATTCTAGCCAAACTGACCTAACAAAATTCTTGCTGAAGCCATGTCACGGTGATCAGACTCAACAGGGGCATGGTGAAGGATGAGGAAGTCTGATTAGATATTGAGGGGATTTTGGTTAAAGTGACTTATCAGGATTCTTGCTAAAATTGGGTAATACAAGAAAATCCAAAAGTCAGGACATATTTGAGAAGAGAATTCAGAGATCCTGACTAGAGTTTAGTCAAAGAGAGGATCTTTGTCAAGATAGGGCCTTTAACAAGGTAATTAAGGTAAAATGAGAATATGTGGGTAGGTCCTAATCCAGTATGACTGGTGTCCTTACAAGAAGAGGAGATTAGGTACACATAAGACTAAGGGACCATTCTCTGAGTACACTGAGAGGACAGCCATCTACAAGCCAAGAAGAGAGGTCTTAGAAGAAACCAAACCATTATGTTGGACTTCTGGCCTCCAGAATGCTGAGAAAATCAATTTCTGCTAAGTAACCCAATATATGGTATTTTGTTATGGCAGCCCTAGAAAACTAATATGCCCATCTTTTTTTTTCACATTTTATATACAATTGATTCTCGTTAGCAATTCAAAAACAAATGGGAGCCATTTGATTTTGTTCATTACACACATTTAAAACCATTCTACTTAAAACAATATAATAGACTAACAGAACTAAAAACCAAGGACTTTAATTTCAAATATTGTCAGAATGACTGAATGTGTTTATCTTTTTCTTGCTGTAATACATCCATCTTTTGGGTTTTTGTACCTCCTCATCTCCAAGAACACTTGCTTCCACTCCAAAAATGATGTCCAAGGCTTTCCTCTGGACTGCAAAATATCACCCCAAATGGTACTGATATCTCCAAAATTATAATTCCAGCACCCTGCCCTCTGACTACAACTTATCCTTACATTCACTTTTTCAAGTGCCCCCACTAATCATTCTGAAATACACATTGATTCCCATCTCCCCTAACGCACATAATTTCCCTCCCTCATCGGCTCTCCTTTGTCATCACTTCCCTTCTATTATCACTGAGATTCTGGGGTCCATTTGCTATAGCCGCCCCCTTGCAAAGAGCCTCAACTCCCTTGCTCATCTCTTCATTTTGCATATATTCTTCTGAAAAACTCCACCTATGGATAAACTCAACCATTTGTCTTCTCCATGCCTGCATCCAAGCAAGTTAAATACATCACACATCCAAGCTGATCAGCTTCTCTTTGTATCATTTTTTAATTTGACCCCTTTCTTCACCGAGACCTACACTAAGAAATATCATACTGAATGTACATGAAAATCGGCCTGTCTGTAGGAGCACCCTCATCAGTGGCCAGCAGTACCACTCTCTAAAAAGTCTACATCATGCTTTCCCTCTCGAAAACCTTCTACACCCCAAGTCTCTTGGCTCCCTCCATGGCAAAATTTCTAGAAGGGGAGGACCACATCTACACTATACTTGCTCATCTTCCAGGTTTCATTTTACTCAGTGCAGTCTGGATTTAGCTTCCCCTGCTTGAACTGTAACTGATTTTTTTCAAGGTTACCAGCAACCTCCATGTTACTAAATCCCACAGACACTTTTTTATTTTTATTTTTTTTCAGCCACGTTGGGTCTTTGTTGCTGCACGCAGGCTCTCTCTAGTTGCGGCGAGCAGGGGCTACTCTTCGTTGCAATGCACGGGCTTCTCATTGCAGTGGCTTCTCTTGTTGCGGAGCACAGGCTCTAGGAGCGCAGGCTTCAGTAGTTGTGGCACTCAGACTCAGTAGTTGTGGCTCGCTGGCTCTAGAGCGCAGGCTCAGTAGTTGTGGCGCGTGGACTTAGCTGCTCCGCGGCATGTGGGATCTTCCTGGACCAGGGATGGAATCCGTGTCCCCTGCATTGGCAGGCAGAGTCCCAACCACTGCGTCACCAGGAAAGTCCTCTCAGCTTCTTTTGACGCAGTTGATTTCTCCCCTCTCCTCAAAACACTCTCCGTGACATCACTGTCCCCTGGTTTTCTCTCATTCCACTGGTCACTTCTCAGTCTTCTCACAGGTGTCCCCTTCTCTGCCCAATTGCTGTGTGTTGGACTTCTATATGGTCTTCTCTGTGTTCCCCAGGACTCCTTGGGACCTTGGCTCTCTCTTAACTCTCCTACACCCTCAACCATTTCCAGAGCTTTGAGTGGCATCATAGGCTGATGACTCCCTAATCCATACCCCCAGATGATACTCACCTCTGACTTCCACACATGCGTAACCAACTACCTCACTGACCTCTCCACTTGATTCTCAGATTTAACGTATCCAAATGTCCTCAAGCTCCTGTCTCTCCTCACACGTGAACTTCTAATCTTTCCCACCTTTGCAAATGGCTCCACCTTCTACTCAATTTCTCAAGTCAGAAATCTGGATGCCATCCTTGCTTCTCCTTCTCCCTTAATCTCTTCCTTCATATCCAATCCATTATCAAGTTCAATTATTTCCATCTCTTAAATATAGCTTGAAACAAGATACTTTGCTCCCTCTACTGCTGCTACCTCCTAGTTCCAGTCATTTTCACTTCTTGCCAAGACAACTGCACTGGCCTCTCCTAGTTTCCCAGGTTTGGGTCTCGGCTGCTCCAATTTATTCCCCACACGAAGGCAAGAGTAAAAATTGGACCATGATGTTTCCCTGCTTAGAACCCCCAATAGCTTTCCATTACACTTTAAATAAAATGTACACTGCTTATTCTGGCTTAACTGGGCCTGAGTGATCTGGACCTTATCTAGCTCAATGGTTTTCTCATTCCATGCTTATCTCATCAACACTTCCAGTCCTGCTGACCTTTTACCCTCTCAAACAGAACAAGCATTTTGTTACTATCAAGCTTTACAGATGCTGTTCTGTCTTTGACATTCTCCCCCTCACTATGTGTGGCCAGCTCCTTCTTATTTTATGTTTTATCTATATTTTTAAAAATAGTTTTACTTTTAAAATAAAATTTATATACACATTAAAAGACACACATATAGGGGCTTCCCTGGTGGCGCAGTGCTTGAGAGTCCGCCTGCCGATGCAGGAGACGCGGGTTCGTGCCCCGTTTCGGGAAGATCCCACATGCCGCGGAGCGGCTGGGCCTGTGAGCCATGGCCACTGAGCCTGCGCGTCCGGAGCCTGTGCTCCGCAAATGGGAGAGGCCACGACAGTGAGAGGCCCGCATAACGCAAGAAAAAAAAAAAAAAAAAAAATCTACAAACAATAAAAGCTGGAGAGGGTGTGGAGAAAAGGGAACCCTCTTGCACTGTTGTTGGGAATGTA